>NW_024807819.1:0-3528 GCF_019175285.1 Sceloporus undulatus | reverse complement strand
TGGGGGCGTTTCACAGTCTCTACATTTTCCCTAAACTAGTAAATACATAGAGATCATGAAGTCCAAGCAGTCACAAAAATGTAACTCTGGGTACACCTTCATACTTGCTATAGTTACTTATCCTGTGGGGCCGCCTTAATTTTACCGAATCATAAAATCATGGAAAAAGCCACAAGTGCCATCTAGTCCAACCTCCTCCAATGCACAGTAATCCTGAACATGCTTTCTGCTTTTAAATGGTACTCAGCTGTTGTAACTCCTTATAACTGCCTTGTTTTCACCTGGTTTTAGTCAACTTACATCAACGGTTCTCAACCTGTGGGTCGTGACCCCTTTGGGTGTCCCTTTCACAGGGGTCAGCTAACACCACTGGAAAATTTATTTCTGATGGTCTTAGGAACCAAGACCATTGATTGGGGGGCACCACAACATGAGGGTCACGGCATTACAGTACTGTTGTTGTTTGTTGTCATGTACCCTCAAGTTGTTACCAACTTATGACGATCCCAAGGTGAATGGGATTTTTGTGGCATGTTTCTCAGTCTAGGCCTGCCACTGCCATCCTCTGAGGCTGAGGAAGTGTGACTTGCTCAAGTCAGTGGGTATATATAACTGAGCCAGGATTTGAACCTTGGTCTCCAGAGTCATAGTCCAATGCTCAAACCACTTCACCATGTTGGCTCTTGCTTACATTATGACTTGGCTGTTTTATACCAGAGGATTTGGACTGGATGGCCCTTGTGGTGTCTTCCAACTCTTTGATTCTATGATATCATTTAAAGTAAAGATTGTGTGGCATGGGATGGGACAACTGTAAGCCCAAGATGTAGCCCTGTTCACCCCTCCCTATTGGATATAAAATTAATAAAGTTGGTGTGGATGACCAGGATAGGACCCCACTGTGGAAGCCAAAACTCCTAGTAGACTTGCAAAGCTTGTGTGAGGGTGGGGTGGGGGAAAGGGCACCCACCTTGGTGAAATCATTAGAAGTTTCCAACATATTTTATTATGTCTGGAGAGGGTGAAGGGATTATGGCTAAGGTATAGGACTAGAAACACATAGCCTGACAAAGAGATTGAGAGCCAGAGGCATAATCCCTTTTGTCTGAAGTATTTGCTCCAATCACCCATTGCATTCAATCCAGTTTTAGACCTTTCTTTCCTGTTCTGGGAAACCATCTAAAAGTGATTTAATCCATTCTGTTTCATGTTTCTGCCCCCCAAGCTATTTTCAGGGTATATATACAGCTAGCAGGTGGGATGCGATGGTATAGTGGTTAAGACGTCAATTCCAACAATCCAAAGATCCAAAGGTTGGCAGTTCAAGGCCCAAGTACTGCATGATGGGGTGACCTCCTGTCACTAGTCCCAGCTTCTGCCAACCTAGCAGCTCAAAAGCATGCAAATAGATAGGTGCAGTCATGCTGGCCATATGACCATCAGAGTAGTCCTCGGACAACACTGGCTGTTTTGCTTAAAAATGGAGATGAGCACCGTACAACTAGACATTCATGTCAAGGGTCTATCTTTACCTTTATATAGATATCAGACCAGCCGTTCGCTGGTCTCAGTCATGTAGCAAGTACGCACTCTGTTGGTTTATTAAGCTGCGCCTCTCAATATGCCAGCTAACCCCTGTTTTGTGCAGCTACCGAGCCTATTCTGTTCTGGTTTCCCCCCATGAATTGGACTCAAGATCTACATCAGGCAAATATTACTCTTAGCAAATCCTTACCTCTATCCACCCTCCCACCTTAGATTCTGTAAGATCTTGTGTGTGTGGATTGCTTTATTCTCCTTAATAAACTGAAATATATGCATGAATTATATATGGGCTCTGGGTAGAGGGGATAAGGAGTAGTGGGCAAATGGTAAAAGGGTGAAGGAATCCTGGGATGTAGAGGAAGAAGGGACTATTGGCAGCTAACAAGGCCAATACAATTTTAGGCTGCATCAATAGAAGTAGTGTCTAGATCAAGGGAAGTAAAAGTGCCACTATATCCTGCTTTGGTCAGGCCCCACCTGGAATATTGTGTCCAGTTCTGGGCACCACAATTCAAAAAGGATGTGGAGAAACTAGAGCGTGTCCAAAGGAGGGCAACTAAAACGGTGAAGGTTCTGGAAACCATGCCCTATGAGGAACGCCTTAGGGAGTTGGGTATGTTTAGCCTGGAGAAGAGAAGGTTAAGAGGTGATATGATAGCCCTGTTTAAGTATTTGAAGAGATGTCATATTGAGGAGGGAGCAAGTTTGTTTTTCTGCTGCTCCAGAGACTAGAACGCGGAGCAATGGATGCAATCTACAGGAACAGAGATTCCACCTCAACATTAGGAGGAACATCCTGACAGTAAGGGCTGTTCCACAGTGGAACACACTCCCTCAATGGAGAGTGGTGGAGTCTCCTTCCTTAGAGGACTTTAAACAGAGGCTGGATGGCCATCTGTCGGGGATGCTTTGATTTAGATTTCCTGCATGGCAGGGGGTTGGACTGGATGGCCCCTTGGGGTCTCTTCCAGCTCTGATTCTATTCTGGTTTCACCCCACAAATTGGACTCAAGATCTACATCAGGCAACTATTACTCTTAGCAAATCCTTACCTCTATTCATCCTCCCACCTTAGATTCTGTTAGATCATGTGTGTGTGTGTGTGTGTTGTGTATGTGTGGATTACATTATTCCCCTTAATAAGCTATCATTCTTATGTGAACCCTTCTTCTCGAATTCTGTGTGACCTCACACCTGATATACAATCCCCAGGCTGCTGTTACTCCGGCCACACTACAGATCCCATTTGAGCTAAGTACCAAATTTCCCTAAAATACATTGGTTGTGGGCATCCTCCCTGGACCCAGCATTTTGGATAACACAACACTATTCTAATAAAGATAATAAACAGAAAGTTCAACGCATTCAGAACAGCTTACCCCCAGCTGAAGAGCCTGAGCAGTGCAAGGCAAGGCAAAGGAAGGCTGAAGGTGCTGTGGAAAAAGTCAGATTTGCCTGAGTTTTTATACAGATCCTTTTCAGGCTTGAAGGCAGGACTCAGGTGCGTGTTGGCACTAATCTAGTGAAATACAGGTTGTCAAAAATTGTTAAAGGTTTCTGCTGCCTTCTGTGTAACTATGAAGCTACCTGACATCAGCATAACTTGGTCCAAAATAATTGCTTTCATATTCCAGTAATACAAGGGTTTGACCCATGTTTGGGTACTTGATGCATCTTGGCTGTACTCTATCTTGGCTGTTCCTCTAATAGGCCGTGTGGTGTTTTTGTTCATTAACCCTGATTCTGAACTGCTGACATTGCAACATAAACCATCAAGTGTGGAGTGTTTTTTTTATCCCCGCACAAAGATGCGTCCATCCTGTGGGAGACTCCATGGTGTCCTTCTGGCGGGGAGGTAAGAATGACACAACCCACAAAGCAAAGCCAAGTGGCTTTGGGCAGGGAGGAGAAACTGTCCCAGGGAGAACTGGTTTTAATGCCACCCAATACTTCCTTCTGCTTGTGAGATGAACTCCATCTCCT
>NW_024807818.1:0-3528 GCF_019175285.1 Sceloporus undulatus | reverse complement strand
GGTCTCCCACAGAGACCAGGCTGGCTTTGCTATAGAGTTTTGTAAGAAAACGATAGGACCTCCAAATTATATCTATGTGCCATGGGAATTACTGAAAAAGATAGGAATTTTTTCCTGGCTCCTTGCTTGAGCCAATCCGATAGGTGAAGAATGCGGGAGAGGTCAACATTTAAAGCAGTGGCAGAGAAGTTCAGTGAGGCCACTGTCTGGCACTTAAATAGGCAGACAGATAGTACATAGAGGACTGGCATACACATGCAGAGTATAGAAACACACAACATTAATAACAGAAAACCAAGGGGTTTGTGAGGCAATGCACTGTTTGGTTGTGGTCAATTTCCAAGCTTCACCAAGGCTGCTGTGAAGATGTGCAAATTTAGTCCAACTTCTAGCAAAACCACCTCCAAAATAGCCAAATTATTCATTTCTGGATCCCAATGCCTGGGTATACTTGTACCATTTGAACAGAGTAGTTCAGCCATGGGTGTATTTTAGAAGCATTCCTTTTAAAACAGTGAAAATAAACTGGAGTAGCCGTGGAGGAAGTTTTAACTTTGGCAAAAAAACCTCTAACCATTAGGCTTGCTGACCGGCAAAAATGAAAAAAAAAAAAAGGCAAAAAGAAAAAGAAAAACTACAACAACAACTGTGTCATTGGAAAGTACTTTGACTGGAAAATAACTCAAAATGAAAACAAAGTCACACAGTCAGGCGGTTTGACCACTAGGCCTGCTGTTACCAAAATACTGCATGGGAAGCAGCTTTAAAAGACCAATCAAAAGACCAAAATTCTGATAGCCAAAGAATGCGTGATATCCAAAACAAAGGTGTTGCCGTAAATGCATAGGGCTAACAGCAAAAACAGAACAAAACAATAAAAATTTGGGCTGAGAGAGTGTGACTTTCACTCAGTCTCAAAGTTGCAAAACAAAATGAAAACAAAACGACACACATAAAAATATGCCACCGCCTTGTGGAAGACATCACTCAGTTTTCCAAGCATAGGCAGAGCAAAACTGGGTATATTTGCAGCATGGTCCTAGTCTCTGATCATGTGCAGAGAGCAAAGCAAAACCTTTAGGAGGTGCTGTGTGGCATCATTGGCAACACTCACAGCAAAGAACAAAGAACAGCGCAACTATGAGAAAATCTACCCTTCCCAATTCCTAGGAGAAAAGAAGAGGATTCCTGAGCATGCTTAGAGTGCATAGTCTCTGAGCATGTAAAGAGAAAAGCAGAAGCAACAGCTTGTGACTGACAGGGGGCACTTGTGAGACAAACTGGTTGGAACACGCTTCACATTAAACAGTGGATGTGCTGTCCTACATACATCATGGAGGACAAAAAAAGGTAGACTGCTCAGCCAGTGAGGCTCATCTATGAATTCCAAGGCTCTGAAAATAGACAGAGTGGAGGGAGTTCCTTCACACTCCCAAATCTCAAACCTTTAAACAAGCACAAATACCAATTCATGTGTGGAAATACCAAGGTTGAGAGTCAGCAGTTAAGACATTTTTTTACAGATAGACTATGCTGACATGAGGCTCTTTATAACTACTTAACATAAGAACAAAGACTCCTGGGATCATGAATTAATGCCTACAGACTTTAGACAAAGAGGAAGTTGCCTTCAAACTCCTGAATCCCAGGCAGTCAAGGAAACAAACAAACAAACCAGAACAACAATTTTACAATGCCTGACCCTGCTGTGCCAGCCAAGCCTATGCAAATTAACGCAAGAGAGACAAATGGGGCTCCCTTTTCCTGATCAAGCAGGCTTGACTATGGAAAGTGTAATTTCCCAAGAACCTAAGTACCAGATTTATTTCACAAAATGCTATGTTTTCTTATCACAACCAAGACAACAAAAGTAGCAGATTTGGGTCAGGAGAAAAAACCTAGAAAGTCCTGTCCCTTTACATTCTCCATAATTACAGAAGAGATCTATAGTCTAACCAAGTAACATCCATATTACAATCTGAAAGCCTGTTGTACTCACTAGAAGAGGGGGAGCTGAAGAAAGACATACAAAATCAGGTAAAAACATCTGAGGAAAAGACCAAAACTTTGGTTTGGGGCTGAGACAGTGTAACTCTGTTGAGTCATACTCTCGGGAAGGAGGATGTAGGACAAGACTCATGGAAGATGACCAGATCAGATTTAAAAGAGCAGAAGAAAAACTTTTGGCTGAGCAGAAGGTCTGCAAAAACTTTACACACAGTACTGATTACTGAAGACAAGACAAAGGAATAGCTCTCTCGAACAATGCAAGAATAACAAAAGAGAAGATGGGGGTGTTGGGTGGCAGGAGGCCTCTGAGCATGTAAAGAGAGCAGAAAAAACTGAAACAGGAAACTACAGCTTAAAACTCATGCAGCCCTGAGCACATGGCAGCAGAGACGTACTCTGGGTCCCAACCATGTGTTCCTAAGAACTGGAGGAGCACAATATGATAGACTACTTGCCTTTATCCAAAAACAAAATCCTAACAGCATAAACCGATACTAAAGAAGAGACAGCTTGTGTGTTCTTGCCAAAAGTAGAATCAGAACACCGATACTAACACAACAAGAATATCTCAAAACCTTAAAACACACAGAATGACAATCCTAGCTACACAAAACTATGCCAAGAAGCTCAAAAAGAGATCTCTAAAGAACAAACACAATGGGGAATGGGCTTGAAGCCATATTTGCAATGGGTTTCAAAATCCAAACTAGTTCCATGGAACAGGGGGCCACTGCAAACAACCTGAGCCTGCAGCTCTGAGCTTTCTGTTCTGCATTGCATCTGAGCACATGCAGAGTGTCAGCAAACAGAAAACAATGAGCATTTCTCAGTCTCTAATTTGCAAAGCAGGAAAAGAAGAGGGGGAGGGAAGTCTTTTCCCTCCAAGCCTTCACACATATGGTGTTGCAACCATTACAGAGATAAACCATCTTTCCCTTGTTGACAAACCCTCCACTCACACCAGAGTGGTATAAGTCCCAAAAGGGGAAACAAAGGCAATTTGCCATTAACTGAATTTGAGTTCTAAGGTAACCAGGATGATGGGCTTTGCAACTTCCTTTGCCCATGATTCGGTTTTCTTGGCTTCTAGCAGCCAAATTTTTCATGTGGCTGTGGCATTAGGCAAACTAGGCTTTATAGCAGAGAAAAAGAAAACTCCCTGTTTCCTCAAATCTCAACATTTACCAAAGTTCTCTGCACATGCCTGGAGTGCTATGCTTCTCAAAGGGCAGTCTCTAAGATTCCCTTTCGAAAGATATTTTCTGGGGCCTTTCTTCCTTGCCATGTGGTGGGGGATGGGGGAGCAGAGGCTGAGACAGTGTGGCTCACCTCTTGGTCAGGGAACTGGGCTGAAACAGTGTCACCCATTCCTGCTGTTAGGGAGATGGGATTTGCCTTCTTGGAGGAACACATCTCCCAGTGCCATTCCAATTTGGACCGCGGGGATGGGATGAATGACCTCTAGGGTTCCCTTTTTCTGGCATGCCTGGCTGGAAAGGTTTCCAAGTCTTGGGGTAT
>NW_024807817.1:0-2500 GCF_019175285.1 Sceloporus undulatus | reverse complement strand
GAGGCAGCCCAACAGGGCCCCAGTTAACTTTTTGTGTTCCAGCAAGGCTTCTCTGGCTTTCTGAGCCCTTGGCAGGGAGGAACGTGAGTTCTACAGTGCAAGTGCCCACAGAAAGGGCTCCGCATGCCATGTGTGCCATGGGTTCACCACCAGAGCCCTAGGGAAATCTTGCCACTCAGTCTGCCCTTGTTCCCTCAATTCTCCCTTGCTGGATTGGGTTTCTGAGCATTCATGTGACCTCAGTGTGGAAAGGTGTGGGTGTTAGCTTTGTGTTCTTTGTGCTAAGCATGACCACCCCTTGATTCAGGGTGGAAGAAGACTGTCTGAGTCAGACAGTTAACAAAACAACAAGGGAATTAATCTGGTTTATTGTATCTTGTAGAATAGTAAAGGTTTTAACAAGCTCCTGTATTTAGTTCCAACCATATACACTGGTACCCCGGGTTACGAAATTAATTCGTTCCGCCGCCGCTTTCGTAACCCGGATTACTTCGTAAGCCGAATAGCCCATAGGCGCTAATGGGGAAAAGCCGCGATTTCGTGTGAAATAGCGCCGAAAAGCACCAAAAAAATTTTCGTAACCCGAAATAACCTTCGTAACCCGGAACAATTATTTTCAATGGATTTTTTTCGTAACCCGGAAATTTCGTAACGTGAGTATTTCGTATCCCGGGGTACCAGTGTAATGATTTTCAACCTGAGTTATGTCAGATCTTGTCCTTAAATCATTTTAGACAACCAGTACATGTTCACTCCCCACTGCCTTGCCCAACTATCTTATCCAACTGTCTACTCTCAACTCTGTTAGAATTCCCTCACACACTCCTGCTTTTTATACATTTTGGCTAACTCTGTGAACTGAAGTAAAAGCAGCCTTTCAAGCTGAGCCTGTTGTTCTTACTGTTGATGGTATCCGATGTTGTAGGCTGGGCAAATTTCTCTGAAGGACCTCAGGCATCTAAACCTTGATTTTGCACATAGTCCTTGAACATCTTGGATAAGATTCCCCTTTATCCAAGCCATTATATTAATGTTTTCATTGTCTCTTGGGAACTTTTCAAGAGCAAGATTGTGCTGTTTATATGTGACTGGATCTGATTGTAACATTGGCCTGGTATTTTATGCCCTGCATTAATCACTTCTTCAGAGCATATTCTAAATGTATAACAGGTAATTAAAGCTCAGTAACTACATCTTAGATTAAAAATGCAGTAAACTGATGCCAGTGCCTACAAAATATATAATAACCAGAATCTGCTATTCTCCTCAATTAATGAATGCAGAATAATAATGCTCAGACTACTGCTTCACATCCAAATATCAAACAAGGATTAGTTAACACATCAGGGTTGTTTTTACTACTACTACTACTACTATTTACTTTAGGTGCCCTAAAGCATATGGGAGTTAAGGTACAAGACAAACCCAGCCCAAGACATTTTGCCGCCTGACACAAAGGAGAAAATGGCAAGAAAATAAATAAAAACAAACAAACCTACCACCCCTCAAAATCCAAGCCATGCCTCTTACTGAAGCAAAATGGCCTAGCAGTTGAATGTTATTTTAACACTGATAAATGAACAGTAGCCCTGCCACACCTGAAGGCAGCAGTCCCCACCTATTTTCAGGTGGTGATGGTGGTGTGAGATAGGCTATGTGACCAGTGCTGCCACTCACAATCTGCACCCTGAGGCAGTTCCCTCATTCTGCTTAATGGCAGGCGCAAGTGCAAACAGCTTTGGTGCAAGTGCAAATTGAGGTGTCCTCAGTTGAAATGTTCAAACATTGTAAATCACAGCACACACATTGGAGGCAAAATGATCTCTGGCAGTTCTGGACTTAGAGTCATGTGCTCCAGCCATGCCTCTGCATTGTCAGAAAATTTCATGCTCAGCTGATTTTCTGTGGGAATTTTACTTCTGCATTGGAAGCAGCTGTGTTTGCTGATGTCTAATGAACACGGAATCACCTCAATAGAAAGAGACCCACTCCTGATAGCTCTGAACTCTAAACAAAAGTTGTTTGACAAAATAATTTAGTCAAGAGGTATGTATCTTGGCATTTTTAGTTTCATGTGACACTTTAAAAAAAACCATTCTCACTCCACAGTACATTAGCATGTTGTTTGTAGTTACTTTATCATTTCACAGAGTGGAATAATTAATTCCATAATTGCTCAGCACATCTTATCCATTATCCCATAATACAAATATCCACCCAATTCCTATATCACCTTTTCCTTAACATAACTATACATATACTTAGTGGAGAGTCTGTCTACATGATTATAATATTCCTCATCCCAGTAGAAGTGGGGGGGGGGGGGGGGGCAGGTGGCAAGAAATTTCTTAAACATCACAGAAAAAGGCTTTGCGTTTTTTACCTGAGAATCCATGGAAAGCTGCAGAAATATGCATTATCGAATGTGTGGCACATTTTTTGGCAGAAGGAGTATGAATAGATGTGAATAGATGTGCATTTGCACAGGATAGTGAAGACA
>NW_024807816.1:0-3529 GCF_019175285.1 Sceloporus undulatus | reverse complement strand
TTGGTGTGGCTTCTGGACTCTTAGGACACATGCATCATTGAAACACCATACCTCCACTGTGACTCGAAGCAGCTTTATTTTGGCTGTCTGTAACAGGCCATAGTTACATAGTTGATCAAGATCTGACCATCTCCACACATTCAAGGTGGAGATAAATTTTTCCTCTCAGCTGCATTCTGTCATGGTTCATTTCAGGATGTGAGAAACAACTGACCCTTTTTAGTGACTCTTTTTCCTATTCTTCCAGCCATTGCTTTAGTTGTTCACAACTTATGAGTTGATGGCTTGGAGCTGAATGTGTTTTTTACTTCCATTAAAAGTAGTATATTTGACATAATCTTTGTTGAAATCTGATGATAGCAGATATCAATCAAGTAGTTAGTACTGTAATTCTTCCACTTCTTCCATGTGATTAACCTAAAATTCAGTGTTCCAGCAAGAGTTCTGGGAGTCACCATGGTGCTATATTTATCAAGATATTAAAAGATGTATATGAAACTAGTCAGAGAAATTGCACACTCTGTGGAACTCACTGTATTTTCCTCCCTTTATTTCAGGTGAATATAATAATAATAATAATAATAATAATAATAATAATAATTTATTTGTATTTCCCACCTCTCCCTGCGGATTGAGGCGGGATTACAGCAGAGAATAAAAACAACAATACAATATGAAATACAATATTATCTAAAAATACAGTCAATAAAACAACAACAATATTACTACCAATCACTAAAAAGGCCAAATCGTCATCAGTTTTCCATGCTATCAGTCAGAATGGGAATGTTCCATGATACCAGCTATAAAAGGTCAGGTGGGTAGGCCCGCCAGAAGAGATCCATCTTAAGTGCCTTTTTAAAGGCTTCTAAGGTGGTAATGAGATGGATCTCTTCCGATATGTTGTTCCATAATTTAGGGGCCACAGCTGCAAACCCTTTATGGGAAGTTGTAATTAGTCTAGTTTTCATATGTTCCAATAGAATAGGACCCAGAGCAATGGATACAAGCTCCAGGAAAAGAGATTCCACCTCAACATTAAGAGGAACTTCCTGACAGTAAGGGCTGTTCGACATTGGAACAAACTCCCTCAGATTGTAGTGGAGTCTACTTTCTCAGAGGTCTTTAAACAGAGGCTGGATGGACATCTGTCGGGGATGCTTTGATTTAGATTTCCTGTATGGCAGGGGGTTGGACTGGATGGCCCTTGCGGTCTCTTCCAACTCTGATTCTGTTATTCAATAGTTTTTTCCCTGATGTTCTGAGAGGGCAGGGCGGATTGTGCAAGGAGAGGCGTTCCCTTAAGTAGCTTGGGCCCAAGCCATGTAGGGCTTTAAAGGTAATGACCAACACTTTGTATTGTGCCCGGAAGCTGATCAGCAGCCAATGAAGAGATCTTAATATTGGAGTAATATGGTCAGATCTTGATGTTCCTGTGACCAGTCTGGCTGCAGCATTAAATCAATTGAAGCTTCCGAACTTGGTACACAGGTAACCCTATGTAGAGCGCATTACAGAAATCTAAACGAGAGGTTACCAGTGCGTGTACTACTGCTTCAAGGTCCCCCTGGGTCAGGTAGGGGTGTAGTTGGTGTATCAACCGAAGTTGGTACCAAGCACTCCTGGCCATCGCTTCCCCCTGAGATGACAGCTGTAGAGACGAGTCCAGGAGTACTCCCGAACAGCAAACTTCATCCTTTAGTGGAAGTGTGACCCTGTCCAGGACTGGTTGGCAAATCTCCATCCCTGGACCGGGAATACCTATTGTGAGCACCTCATTTTTCTCTGGATTCATCTTGAGTTTGTTTTCCCTCATCCAGCCAAAGAGTGATAGTACAATGCAGAATAAGAAGTGAATTCCTTTCCTATGTGATACTATCAAATTTTATATTTGATAGTAAATAAACAACGAAGACTGTCAACAGTCTTGCATATCTTTTTTGTTTATTTTTATTGACTTTTAACGTATGATAAATAACATAACATAGTATATACCTGTTCCATTCTTCACAAACAAAAAACTTGACATGTAGATAAAAATTGGTCTATAAATCTAAAAAACAAAAGACAAAAACCAAAAACATTTAAGAAAAACATTAAAATTGTGACTTCCTACCTATCAGATATTGGCTATCTTTGAAATAACGTTTCATTCTCAATCTGTGTATTTTTAGCATATCTAATGAAACAAACAGATTTGCTTTGTTTTGAAATATAACCAAATTTTGTAAGCTCTGTAAAGTTAATTTTAAATAGAATATTTTCTTTCTACTGTATTTTCCGGCATATAAGACGACTTTTGAACCCCTTTAAATCTTCTGAAAAGTTGGGGGTCGTCTTATACGCCCCGTATAAGGAGGCCGGAGGGAAACTTTATGGGCCGGCACGCGCGCGCCCAACGCCGGCTCTCCAAAGCCTCGGAGGAGGCCAGAGGGCGGCTCCATGGGTCGGCGTGAGCCCGCCCAGCGCTGGCCTTCGGAGGCTGGCTCTATGGGCCGGCGCGACCCTGCCCAGCACTGGCCTTCCAAGGCCTTGGAGGCTGGAGACTAGCTCCATGGGGTGGCGGGCGCGCGCCCAGCGCCGGCCTTCCGAGGCTTCGGAGGCCGGCTCCATGGGCCGGTGCGACCCCGCCCAGCATCGGCCTTCTGAGGCCTCGGAGGCCGGAGGCCAGCCCCATGGGGAGGCGGGCGCGCGCCCAGCGCCGGCCTTCTAAGGCCTTGGAGGCCGGCTCCATGGGCTGGCGCGACCCCGCCCAGCATTGGCCTTCCGAGGCCTCGGAGGCCGGAGGCCAGCCCAATGGGGAGGCGGGTGCGCGCCCAGCGCCGGCCTTCCGAGGCTTCCGAGGCCGGCTCGAAGGGGCGGCATGAGCGCGCCCAGCGCTGTCCTTCTGAGGTGTTGGAGGCCGGCCCTATGTGGTGTCGGGCGCGCGTCCAGCGCCGGCCTTCCGAGGCCTCGGGTGGTCTTGTACAGCGAGTATATGGTAAACTCTATATTTTTATTTAAATAGTTGGGGGGTCATCTTATACGCCCCATCGCCTTATACACTGGAAAATAGGGCAATTTATATTATTTTTACCCACTATGCAGGGAAATAAAACTATAATTTGTTTTCATATAGAATAGCTGAAACAGTGTGGCAGCTGCTAGCCAAATTCCATAGGTCCTGTTGGTTCAGTGTGTTCTGAAAAGCACTTACCACCTTGTCATGCATCATATCTGTCTCCTCCCATTGTCCCTGTAGTTCACTTCTCAGCTTGTCTACATAGCTTGTTAATGAAAATAAATTCAAGTGATCTATCACATGGTAAATATTAATAATAATAATAATTTGTTTTATTTATATACCGCTATTCCAAAGATCATAGCGGTGAACAGCAAGTAAGCTAATTAGCAAGTAAGCTAATTTGCCCCCAACAGTCTGGGTACTCATTTTAGCGACCTCGGAAGGATGCAAGCCTGAGTTGAGCTTGGGCCCTTTTGCTGGTCTTGAACTCGCAACCTTGTGGTTTTGAGTGAATGGCTGCAGTAC
>NW_024807815.1:0-3530 GCF_019175285.1 Sceloporus undulatus | reverse complement strand
CTTCTTGCGTAGAGCTTCTCTTGTTTCCATTTACTCTTTCCACAGAGTGCTTCCAGAGGCTTCAGTAAAGTCTATTTCAGAAAAGGATAATTACAAAAGAAGACAGTCACCATTAAGCCAGACAGATTCTAATTTAACTCTTGAGCCTGAAAATAGAAACAAGTACATAAGGGGAGGAGGACAATGAAGTCCAAAATCTGAATTCAATTGTATCTAATATTCATCCAACACTGGAAGGGTTTCCATAGTTCCACACCACGGTAAAGCAATATAATATCCTTGAATTAAGCACAAGATCAAACACATAGAAACAGTTACTTGGAAGGCCTGACTTGGCTAGGACCCCCTAGAAACAGTTATTCTAAGGATGGAAACAGTTGCATAGGAAAGCAATCAAAGACAAACCAGTATTTGCTTGGAACTTTAGGGGTGGAAACAAATACCCTTCATAGAAATCTTCAAACTTCTCAGTTTCCAAAGCTTCTTCAAGAATACAAACAGGAGAGGCAGTGAAGTTCTTCTCACAGCTGGCTCTTATACACTTACTCAATCTTTTCCCAATTTGGAGGAGACTCTTAAAGGGCCATACTACTCCTTGTAAATTCCTGGTTGCAGTCTGGTCCAAATCTGGCCCTTTCCTCCTTCTCTTTTCTCCTTTCTCCTTTCACAGAAGTTCCACTCCCTCCTCCTCTCTTCTCTCTCACAAACAGCAATCCTCAGGCATTATTTCTTTGGTTTTTTTTTTTCCTCCCCTTCTCTTTCTCTTTTCTCAGGCACCCAGACTCCACCAGCTGCACCGTTCCTTCAGCTGCGCCGCTCCAAGACAATCACTCTCCTTGCGCCCCGCGCGCTTTCCAAACTCCTCCAAATACACTCCCCAGTACACTCCTTCTTTTCACTCCAGGCTCCCTCCGTTGTTTTTAAGAAAATAAACAAGCCAAAGGCCACTCAGTCTCAAGGAATAAATCAACATAGGAACCGCATTTTGTGCACAGGCACTACTAGGTCTCTTTAACAGAAAAAAGCCCTTAGTGTGGGCTTTACAAACGTCGTCTTGAGACGACTGCAGCAGCGGGAGACACCAACTCTTCGGCACTGGGCAGGTAGACAAAGAGGGCAACTCGCCCCTGTCACTCCCCACCAAGGCCCCCAACGAATTGAAAGGTATACCCCCTCTTCACCGAGGAGGGTAAGGACGGGTGGGTAACGACCCCGTTCCAACAAGAACCGACGCTGCGGAGAAAGGAATCAGGAGCCTCCTGACTCGCGTCCTCCTCGTAGAGCCAGCACACCGGAAGTCTACTACTGCTGCTACTTATAAAGGGAAGAAAGAGGCAATTCAGAAAATGAACATGCAATTCCCACTTGTCCCTTCTCCTTCTAAGTTGATCTGAATTGCTTGCTAATTCTCTGCACTGTCCTCTAGTAAGCAATAGAAACATAGGCCTCTCTTGGGGCTTGACAACTGCCAGAGTGAAGACATGGAATTCCATAGGTGAGGCATGATTACCTGGGCAATACAGGATTTCAGCCAAAGGTTTCTGGGAATGTTATGAATAACAATATAGTAAGAATAGGAAGCAGGCGCAACTAAACAAAGAATAAAAATAAGAATACTAAGAATGCTTAGCAATGTAATATTACAACATTATTAATACTAATAAGGAGAAATATAATAAAATGTTAAGCAATTGGTAAATAAACAATTAACAGAAGAAAGCACATCATCAAACACATCAAGATGTCCAAATAAAATACTAGTTTCAAAAAAGGAAATATTTTTTTAAATTTTATTAAACATTTATAAAAACATATAAAATAATAAATGACACAGATCCATACAAAATACATTGATATACGTTTGCGAAACAAACAAAATTCAGAATGGAAACATATAACAGTGATGATCCAGATAAGTTTTCCAAGTCAAGTTAAAAAAAAAGACTTCCTAGATGGAGTTTATACTTCTTAAACTTACGCTCCTCAAGTTTCTTATCTATTAACATCATTCCTAAAAGGAAAAAAGAGGAAGAAAAAAAACCAGATAATAAAAAACTTTCCGAAGTCCATACAGATTATTTTCTATATCTCTCTTTTAAATGAGAGGAGACTATGGCGCTTTACAGAGCGCCCCAAAAGGGTGCTCAGCTGGTGCCTGTGGTTGCTGCACCAGGGAACTGCAGCGGACAAACTGTGCTATTCTCTGGCGCAGCAAAAAGAACCTGCAAAAAGCAGGTTCTTTTCACGGCGTGGAAATGACACTGCAAGGCGCCAATGGCACACTTGTGGCATCATTTCTGTGCTGCGACGTGCGGACGCTAAACGTCCGCTACGTCAAAATGGCAGCGCCCATGTGTATAGGCCACTGCCATTTTGTACGTGCTCGGCAAGTATTAGGTTAGGGGTGTCCAGAAAGGACGCCCCTTCCTAACCCTAGTACGTGCCGAGCACGTACTTTTTGGCAGTGTGGAACCCGCCTATATCTACTATATATCTTGTTGCATTATTGATTCATCATAGAATGTTTTCTCCCCGAGAAAGAAAGAAAAAAGAAGATCCCATTATCTAACATCTAGATAAACATAATTGAAATTCTGAAGTTAGTTGCTATTTTACACTTAATTAGTACTTAGCTTACAGTTTCCGCTTTCATTATGCCTATGCTTTCTTTCTCTATACTCTTTAACACATTTCCAGTCCTTTTTTTTTTGGTTGATTTTATTTTTTCAACACAGTTAATTTTTATGCGGGCGGTCAATACATCCATTTCCATTGCCTCTTATAGCTTGTAGAGCCATTCATCTTCTGTTGGTATCATCGGTTTTTTTCCAACTCTTAGTGTAAAAGATTCTTGTGGTTGTGACCATATATAGAATTATTCATTTCTTTTCTTGTACTATTCTTTTATCCATATCAAACGTCATATTCAAGAGAAAGAGGAGTGGGTCAAAAGGTAATAATAAATAATAATAAATTTTATTTATATCCCGCCCTTCCATGGATATGATCAGGGCGGCGTACAAAATATAAAAAACAATTACAATACAGTACAACGTTAAAATCCAATAATCAGTTAAAAACATTACTACAAAACAGGAACAGGAAAACAATAAAATAAAAAATCACATGGCAGGGGCAGAAAAAAAGTGAAAAATTCAAGATCAATCCAGGGTCAGGAAAGAAAAAAGGGGGAAAAGGGGCAGGAAAAATGAATGAACAGATTAAGGTGGGAAGGCCAAGCGAAATAAGTATGTTTTTAACTGTTTTTTAAAAACAGCTAATGAGGCGGCGGAGCGAAGCTCTACAGGGAGGTTATTCCAGAGGGGAGGGGCAGCGGTGGTAAAAGCCCTCTGTGAGGTCCAGACATGATTGGACCTAGGGACCTCCAACAGTTTGGTCCCGGAAGTTCTGAGTGTGCGAGGCGGATTATATGGGGAGAGGCGGTCCTCCAAGTACCCTGGGCCCAAGCCATTTAGGGCTTTATAGGTCAAAACCAACACCTTGTATTGAGCTCGGAAGCGAATAGGCAG
>NW_024807814.1:0-3530 GCF_019175285.1 Sceloporus undulatus | reverse complement strand
CACACCAGCCCCGATCACACTGAGACCACAGCAGCTGCATGTGCCTGGTCCCAATTTGGGCCACTGCCACAGTCCTGTACTTCTTGGTCTGGTTCTTCTGCGATAGTGCAGTGTCGGTGTGGCTTCCAACCACATTTGGACTGTGCGTCATCTAAATGCCATGTTCCCAATGCAACCTGAAGCTGGCACTTTGACCCATCTGCTTCAGGCAAATTGTATTGTTGTTGTAGCGTGCCTTCAAGTCATTTATGACTTAATGGCAACTCTAAGGTAATCCTATCACAGGGTTTCTTTGACAAGACTTGTTCAGAGGGAGGTCAGTTGATAAATGGGTATCATTATTGATTAAAGAAATAATCTGATGAAGAAATCTTCCCTGAGGTAACTTCTGAGAGCTCCCAAAGGAAATATGATGCAAATACTTTCCATAAGATCATTTATAAAGCTTTGAATATATTGGGTAGATTGTCTCATCAAAGTGTTATCTCCAGTGATGTTATTTGTTCATGTAGAACATGATTATTCCATTTTCGTATTGCTGCAGGAGCCATGCCATACAGGTTCCTTCAGGTGCCTGCTGTATGTGCCATGATTGTGACAAGATGTCTCCTGACCTACTGAATCAATGTATGACCAAGGGGTTTATAATAAGATACCAACCAGGCTGAATTAACTCTGTATGAACTTATGTCATGATTAAAGTAATGATGATGTCATATAGTCATGGTCATTCTGACAGTGATCATATTTAGTCTACAGAATGCTTTATAATACAATACTTTAACACCTCATTTTTGGTCCACTTACTTCAAAAGGACCTCCTTGATCTTAAAGGGAACAGCAAAACAAATGAAATTGTGTTGATGGCTGAATATACAGTATCTCTTTACAGCATTATCATCAGTTAATGATAAGTAGAGGTGCCTTTCCACCAGGAGGCAAAGTCCTTTTTATTTAAGCAGGCTTTGGGCTGTTATCTGGTTATTGCAGAAGGGTCGTTCAGTGGGAGATGGGGTTGCTGTCCTTTTATTCTCACTGTTGTGTTTTAGAACAGGTTCAATTTGATACTGTTTTTAATAGGATTGTTCAGTTTAGCTTAACACAACAAATGGATAGACTTTTAAAAGTTCCTCCAGACTAATGGAGGGTCTTATGGTGTTCTTCAAGATCACCAGATGCTCAGAAGTCTTCATACATTTGCTTGTGAGACTGTGTCTGACTGCCAGGCTTGTGAGGATTGTGTGAAGCTACTTCATTGTATGACATAGCCAGTTACAGATTGCATGACTGACATCTGTTTATCAAGCTGACATAATTGTGGAAATTGTGAAAGCTGTATTCTACCTTAAAGAAATGGAGGCCTGATTCTAAATCACCTGTGATCCTATTAGTAATAGGTGGGAAGTTGCCATCTGGGCTTAACCAAATGGAGCTGAAAAATGGCACCATTTCCTGAAGTATTTTTGAGCTGAAGCCAGTTCTAATGACATCTTGTCTTAATTTAGACTGAAATTGGATGTAATGCTGATGAAATGAAGATCTCTACTAGTACAGTTACGGTGGAGCAAACCTGTTGTGTAAATGATAAGATGTTCTTCAATGCCTTGCATGGCCATTGACACAGCCTCTCGTGCAGATGCTTGTACAACTGCTTGCACAATAAAAAACTGGTTTTGCAAGGTTGATACCAACCTTGTGCTAGCGTTGAAAACACCGCTACCACAAGGGGATGAATACTCACACAGTGACATTGTTGGATACCCAGGCCCTGGTGTCTCCCAGGTGCAGCATGTGGTATACCTTGTTTCACAGAAGGTCTTGGTACTGGGACTTGACCTTCCAGTATCATAGAATCATAGAACTGTAGAGATGGAAGAGACCACAAGGGCCATCCAGTCCAACCTCCTGCCATGCAGGAATTATCAATCAAAGCATCCATGACAGATGGCCATCCAGCCTCTGTTTAAAGGCCTCCAAGGAGGGAAACTCCATTACTCCATTACACTCCGAGGGAGTTTGTTCCACTGTCGAACAGCCCTTACTATCAGGAAGTTCCTCCTAATGTTGAGGTGGAATCTCTTTTCCTGCAGCTTGCCTCCATTGTTCCAGGTCCTGTTCTCTGGAGCAGCAAAAAACAAGCTTGCTCCCTCCTCAGTGTGACATCCCTTCAAATATTTAAACAGGGCTTTCATATCCCCTCTTAACCTTCTCTTCTCCAGGCTAAACATCCCCAGCTCCCTAAGTCATTTCTCACAGGGCATGGTTCCCAGGCCCTTCACCATTTTAGTCACCCTCCTTTGGGCATGCTCCAGTTTTTCAACATCCTTTTTGAATTGTGGTGCCCAGAATTGGACATAATATTCCAGGTGGGGCCTGGCCAAAGCAGAATAGAGTGGCACTATTAATTCTCTTGATCTAGACACTATACTTTTATTAATGCAACCTAAAATTGCATTGGCCTTTTTAGCTGCTGCATCACACTGTTAACTCATATTCAACTTGTGGTCTACTTGGGCTCCTAAATCCATTTCACACATATTTTTATTCAGATAGGTGTCCCCCATCCTATATCTGTGCATTTCATTTTTCCGCTCTAAGTGCAGTACCTTACATTTCTCCGTATTGAATTTAATTTTGTTAGCTTTGGCCCAGCTTTCTAGTCTATTCAGTTCATTTTGAATTTTGAGCCTGTTCTCTGGGGTATTAGCTACTCCTTCTAATTTTGTGTCATACACAAATTTGATAAGTATGCCCCCAATTCTGTCATCCAAGTCATTGATAAAGATGTTGAATAGCACTGGGCCCAGGACAGAACCCTGTGGGACCCCACTGGTCACTTCTCCCCAGGATGAAAAGTAGTTCTAAATTAGTGGAGCATGTCATTATTTTTGGCTGTAACAGAAGGAGAAAAGTGTTTTTCTGCTATCTCACACTTTAGTTTAGAGCAGTGGTACCCAAACTGTGCCCTTTAAGAGATTTGGGACTTCAGCCCGCAGAATCCCAGACTATTGGCCAACATGGCTGAGGCTTTGGGGATCTGAAGTCCAAAATCTCTTAAAGGGCACAGTTTGGAGACCACTGGTTTAGAGGATATATTTTGCATTTGGGTTACTGTTGTAAAGATGCTATGATGACAGTTGTGCACCCTCCTATTCACAAAGGCTATATTGAGAAATGCAGCTGCAAGCAGCAGGGTGTTAATCACTACTTACTAAAAGCCAAGGCTAATGCAGGCAATAGGGAGAGCATAGTAATTTTCTAGAAGACTTCTGAGTCATTAGTCTAGCTTTTCATTAATACTGGAATAGCACAGAGACATATGCAAACATTACTCTAGGGTTATCATAGCCAAGGTATTAAATTAATAAACATGATTCTGAGTTGTACTGATAAAGAGAATGTAGTAGAAGATAAATAGCAGTCATCTAAGAAACATATACTGTCCCTACTCTTGAAAATGCAAAGCTGGTGAGATGGGGCTGCATATTTTAACACAGTTTTTCGTTGCAGTTGATCAGATTGAATAAGAT
>NW_024807813.1:0-3530 GCF_019175285.1 Sceloporus undulatus | reverse complement strand
CCCAAGCGGCGACTGAAAGCCTCTGCCTTAAGGAGGCTTTCAGTCGCCACCTGGGCCCCCGGCCTCACCGCGATCACGGCGGGGAAGAGGCCCAAGCGGCGCAGGAAAGCCTCCGCCTTAAGGAGGCTTTCAGTCGCCGCCTGGGCTCCCGGCCTCGCCGCGATCGCGGCAGGGAAGAGACCCAAGCGGCGACTGAAAGCCTCTGCCTTAAGGAGGCTTTCAGTCGCCACCTGGGCCCCCGGCCTCACCGCGATCACGGCGGGGAAGAGGCCCAAGCGGCGCAGGAAAGCCTCCCTCAGCTTGCCACATCCTGCTCGGGGGCGGGGGCAAACCGGGGCGGGACCGTGCGGACCCGCCCCAAACCGGGAAAGTCCCGCCCCCAGGCGGGATATGCCAGCCTACTCATTCCAGAGGAATGTGACTACTAAAGGGGAGGGAGAAGCACATGATGCATCCCAAAAATTATTTGATCACATTAGAATTTAGTCCAGGAAATAAACTTTAATTGCTGTTAGTAAGAAAAAAGATACTGCCTTTGAGATCCAGTTTGTCTCAAATTCTTCCAATGCAATATACAATATAATAAACAATATAATTTAGGCCATGGCTGGGATATTGAGGATGGATTAGGATACTGACTATATCAAAACGTATCGTACATTTAGCCTCCAAAGATTATAGTGCATTTAGTCATTTGTTGCCAAATTTCAGAGGCAAATGTCATTTCTAAAAAGCAGTTCTGGGGAGCACTCTGGGCTTGAGGGCCATGGGGCCACCCCCAATTTATCTCCAGAGATATTCTCCCATATCCCCCTACATTACACAGATGGGATAAACAAGACATATGTGGACAAGCAAAAGCAGAAAGTGGTGAAGATGGACAAAGTTGTTTATGAGATGAGACAAGCGGGGAAGAGCACAGTAGTTTGCTTTCGCCTCAGACTCCTATCAAGAGCAAGGCCCTGCTCCCTTCTTTCTTCTCCCCTTCCCACTTTTGAGTTGATGAGGTGCAAACTCCTTGGCATTCATTAAGCAGAAATTGAAATGGGCTGAAGAAGGGGTAAAGTGGGAGGAGCAGAGAGAAACCAGGACATTTTAAAAGCCCCCGAAATAATGAGTGACAGAGGATTAACCAGGACTGTCTCTGCCAAACCCGGACAGTATTTTATAGGCTTCCTTTCATAAATTGGCCCAGCAGTGACCCAGATGAAGCTAATAGGGTAGTGACTCACCAAAGAGTAGTTGTACCTCGGCAGCCTCTTACTGTTACAGCCCAGCTCCCTCCGCTTGGCCTCTGTGTCGGCCATCAGGTGAGCAGGTGGTCCTGGTGGTCCTGCACTTGGGTCACTTCTAGCAAGAGAGCCCCTAAAGCTGTGTTCAAGGAGGCCGAGATGAAGGTCCTGAGAAAAGGGACCAGGGTTAGGCTTGGTTTGGAAAGAAACTCTGCAGCACTCAAAGACACAGAGAACAGCATCCTGCTGGTGACATACACAGATGACATATGCCTCCATTGGGCTGAATCAGCTCCCCTAATGCCTTATTAGAGTGGTGAGGGATTATGGGATAGGGAATTGGAGAGGGCCCTAGTTATGCCCCATAGCTAGATGTATCATAAATAAATAAGTAAATAAATAAATCATCTGCTGAAGCCTCCAAAGGTCCCCAATACTTTCCCCCAGAAACATCCCCTTTCCCAAGAAGGCTGCATCCGCACTGCATGAATAAGGCACTTTGATACCACTTTAACCACTCACTGCTATGGAATCTTGGGCTTTTATCTTTGGAACACTTAGCCTTCTCTGCCAGAGAGCTCTGGTGCCCCAACGAACTACAAATCCCAGGATTCCATAGGATTTAGCCAGAAGAGTTAAAGCGGTTTCGAACTGGATTATTTCTGTAATGCAGATACAATCAGTTGTAAAGGGATAGAAGCACCCAGGTTGAATTTTTATCCTGTTATAAATGGTTTTGCTTTTTTAAAAAAAATATTAGAGGTTTGTTTTTCTGTCTAATCATTCTTCTTCTTCTTGTTTGTTTCTCATTTCATTCTCGGTCATAAGAGATGGTCTGGTCTGCCTCCTTCCTTCTTCCCTGAAAATCTATTAATAAGGAAACTGGGGAGACTTTTTAAACCTCCCAAAGGAGCTACTTATGGCCTTTTTTGGGGGACAAGCCTCCTCTTAGAAGCCAAAGCCCAATGTTTGTGGAGAATAATAATAAGGCTTGTATTAAAACTATCCTCCCCTTTTCTGATCCCTCTTAAAGCCCATCTTCCCCTGAAAGAGCAGAGCTGTGTAATAAGAGAACCCTCTCAGAAAAGAGACACAAAGAGACACACTTCTTTCCTTTTGGCCCAAGGACCCTGGCCTCCTTCTGACTCTGGAGCCTCAGAAGAGAAAGAGAAGCCTCTGTTCAACTGAGGCCTCAGAGAAGGTTCTGGAACATTATTCCCCACAGTCACAAGCAGAACAAAATGGCTCCCAGAACACAAAATGGCTGGGTCTGCTTGAGTAGTACATACTCTAAGGAGATATTTACTATAAATAACAAATTATAACTGAAATATAAGCCATACAAGATATTAAGAATCTTGCAGGTCCAATATTTGTAAGTATATAATGTTCAATTCATACAAACTATTAAAAAATAAACCTAAGTGTCCAATTCTGAGCCTAACTTCCAAGATCCGCTCTTTAACTCTCTGTCTCTCGATCTCCAACCGACACAATTCCCCCAACTGTCTCTTGGTCTCTCAGGCCTTATATCTCCTTCTCACGGAAGCTTCCAGAAGAACCTTCATCTTGCTCTCTGATTGGTCAAGAGAGCCTTCCGTAGCAGTGATGTCACTCTGCATTTGCATAAACCTCCCTTTACTGCCTGAAGAAGACCTCCATTGACTGGAGCCCAGTCATTACACTTTCCCAAGGCAAGACTTGCACCTATTTCTCAATGCTGTTCTTGGGGTCTCCCTTCCAGTTGTTTCCAGGTCTTATGGTGATCTTATGGGAGTCTCTGAAGGGGTTTTCTTGGCAGGTTCCTTCAGAGTGGGTTTCCCATGGCCATCCTCTGAGGCTGAGAGAGTGTGACTTATTATTACTATTACTATTATTATTATCATCGTTTATTTATATAGCGCTCTAAATGTACACAGTGCTGTACATACAAATGATCAAGTCACTAAAAATAAAACCTGCCAATCTACAAAATATGTATAAAACAATAGGCAATAATATAAAATAGAATTGGTTAAAATAAGGATCAACATCAACATGAGGGACGTTTTCGCCATGCTTCTGGGAAGCGAGCGGAGGACACCTCATCTTATGGTGTTAAATTGACCCAGGGGTCCCAGAAAACATGGCGGAAATGTCCCTCGCATCCCAAGATCACGAAAAGACCCCAGACATTTTAGACCGCTGTGGGTTACAGAGAAGTCCCTGATGCATGGAGCCATGGGTCATACTTTGCCCACCACATTTTAACCTGAAAGGGAAGCCCAGGTGGGATGGGGAGAATCTGGTGTCACTTTT
>NW_024807812.1:0-3530 GCF_019175285.1 Sceloporus undulatus | reverse complement strand
TCTATCTATCTATCTATCTATCTATCTATCTATCTATCTATCTATCTATCTATCTATCTATCTATTGTGTTTTAAAGATATTATCATGGTGAAAGGGGCAAAAGAGTAATTTCTCCTTAGGCTAGTGAAACCTTTTTAATGGGTAGTTATATGGTCCCTGTAACCAGCCCTGATCATTTTGGACCCACTGTAGTTTCTGAACAGTTTTCAAAAGTCAGTCCCCTGAGGAATGTGTTATAGTAATCCAAATAAGAGGCAATGAAAGCTGTGCCATCACAGCCCAATCTGAAATCCCCAGGAATGGGTCCAGCTGACAGACTGGCTTTATCTGTGCAAATGGACACAGCTGAAATCTGGACCTTGAGGCTCATGGCTAAGTCCAGGAGTATACCCAAGCTATGACCCTGAGATTTCAGGGTGGGGGAGGTGACTCCATCCAGCACAGGCTGAGTCGGTTTGTCCTGATCTGCTTTCTGACAGGCACCTCTGTTTTATCTGGATTAAGCTATATCTGCCTTAAAGGGATGGTATAAAAATCCAGTCATTAACTGAAGTTTTGTAACCACAATAAAAAGGCTGAAAAAATCCACCACACTGTCCATCAGATTTTTCTCTTCATAATGGTAGAAGGATCAAAAATCTCTGTTTTAGCTGTATCCTGTTTGTAGCCCCATTTACCAGAAAATTGAATAATTGCTCCCAGAGAGAGTGTGCAACTCTGTACTGAAAGGGTATGTTTGAATTAGCTGTGCTTAAACTGTGTATTTTTAAAAAGATACAAAATTGGTTGTTGGTTTTAATTATGATTAATGATGTTGGCTGTTCCCTGGCAATTTGCCCTGTTTTGTGTAGCTGTTAATGATGTCTGTTTTTTCTATGTGAATTATCAAGACCTATGGTCTCAATAACAACATTTTGAAATTTGAATTTAGTTTGACTTTCCTTTCTCAGGACAGATTGCTGTGATACGCATTTTAAAACTAGGTTGGGCATATCTTTTTCTCATTTCAGGCCCAGCTCCATCGAGTCTGACCTGAACTAATAATAATAACAACAACAACAACAACAACAACAGGTTTTATTTATATACCGCCCAATCACTGGGAATCCGAGCGGTTTACAACAAAGGGGATAACAGACGGTTCCCTGCCCTCAGGCTTACATTCTAAAAGACACGACACAAAAGGAGAAGGGAATGGTGAGGAAGGGAGAGAATCAGGTCCAGGAGCTCTTCTCTCCCTCTGAGGCCTGGACCAAGGCAGATGGACCAGAGGGAGGGCTCTTCTTCTTCAGGCTAGCCCCTGATGGTACTGGGCCAGCCTTCTCTCTCCCTCACCGGCTGAAAGATGACAGTTTTGGAGGGAGGGCGCTCTGTCTTCAGCCTAGCCCCTGATGACGCTGGGCCAGCCTGTTCTCTCCCTCACCGGCCGAAAGATGACAGTTATGGAGGGAGGGTGCTCTATCTTCAGGCTAGCCCCTGATGACGCTGGGCCAGCCAGAAGAAGAGTCCTCCCTCCAGCGCATCTGCCATGCTCCAGGCCTCAGGGGGAGAGGAGAAGAACTGCTGGACCTGATCCCCTTCTCCACCACCTTTCCTTTCTCCTTTTGTGTCGTGTCTTTTTAGATTGTAAGCCTGAGGGCAGGGAACAGTCTAATTAAAAATAATAATAATTGTAAGGCACTCTGAGAGCCTTTAGGGCTGAAGGGTGGGGTATAAATACCATAAATTTCACTCCTTCAGCAAGAGATATTCACATAGTCTACAAAAGATATCGGCTTGGTGGATAGTTTTCAGTTACTTTCCCCATATCCTGGATAACTCCAGGCTTAAGTTTGAATTTGTTGTTCTTGTGTGCCTTCACGTGCTTTCAAAATTACAGCAATCCTAGATAAAACTTTCACAGGGTATTCATGGCAGGATTTGTTTAGAGAGGGTTTACCTTTGCCTCCCTTTGAGGCTGAGAGAGTGTGACCTGCCTAAAATCAACCACTGGGTTTTCATGGCCAATTTGAACCCTGGTAATTTGAAACCTTGTCTCCAGAGGTGTAGCCCAGCACTCAAACCACTACACACGATGGTCTAGTTTTGAGTACCTATCAATACATAGCAACCGCAACTATCTACTTCATTTCTATTCTTCACTTTGCATAACTGGCACAGTGCTCCCCCCACCCCACTTATTTAATCAAAAAGTCTTTGGGTTTGGCACAGTTTATACCACTATTAAACAGCTTCGAGAAACACCTGGGAAAATAACCATAGGATAATATATCAGAATGGCTTTCATGGCCGGCATCCATGTTTTTTGTGAGTTTTTCAGGCTATGTGGCCATGTTCTAGAAGATTTCCTGACATTTTTATTTATTTAGGTATTTATATCCTGCCCTTCAGCCCTAATGGCTCTCAGGGCGGTTTACAATTATTATTTTTAATCAGACAGTTCCCTGCCCTCAGGCTTACAATCTAAAAAGATTGCCCGGAAAAAGTGGGTATATATATATATATATATACTTTGTGAGCAGACACTAATCCTCTTTTGCATTAGCCTCCCAGCCTGAGGCCAGCCATCAACACAGAACAATACATATGCAAATCACTCCTGCATTCCCAGGCTCACACAGTATATATATACCCACTTTTTCCGGGCAAGCATTCTCTGAAGATGCCAGCCACAGATGCTGGCAAAACATCAGGAAGAAAATCTTCTAGAACATGGCCACATAGTCCAAAAAACTCACAAAAAACAATATATCAGAATGTTTTTTTACTAGGGAGTGCAGCCTTTCAAGTTGTTGGCTTGCTATTTTAATAAGACTAAGCTAACATATCTAGTAGAGGATGATGGAAAATGAAGTCCAAAATTATGGGATGTGTTCTCCATTGGAGTTTGGAGTGGCTGGAGTTATAGCAGTGAGGTTACTATATATAGTTATTATTGGCTCAAAGAAAAGATAATTGCCTGGCTGAAGAATGCCCAGATGTGTGGGGGAGGATGGAAAAGAAAGAGATAACAGGAAAAGTGTATAAGATGACTGGACCAGATAACTTTTGGTATAGGCAATGTTTAATTTACCAACAAATCAAGGTAAAGCCCACAAAAGTATAGGATAGGGCACTGCTTATTTTATGCTTGTGTTTGTGGATGATGGTAGTTCTGTCTGCAAACATCTTACTGTTAATTTCTCCAGTTGCTGAAATAATGTTTTGCTGTTTAACACAAAATTAAAGAACTGTGGGGAAAGGGCAGTTCTGACAGCCTTAGGGTTGCCATAAATCATAAATGACTTGAAGTAACAAAACAACAATAATGGGTATGCTTACTTCATTCAGATATAGCTTCCATTAATATCTGACTGAGTCTCTTTCATCACCCATTACCTTTATAGAAGCCAGTTGCAGTTAATGGAGCCATATACCTGGGCTGGTGGACCTGCTTTGTGTTTAACTATGAAACTGTATTTTGAAAACAGGTTCAGTACCTTGGATACCTCTGTGAACCTTCAGGCCACATCTGCAGTGCAGAATAATC
>NW_024807811.1:0-3531 GCF_019175285.1 Sceloporus undulatus | reverse complement strand
CCGAAACAATAAATCCCTATGGGATTTATTGTTTCGGCTTACGAAGGTTTTTTCGGGTTACGAAAAAACCTCGGCGCTATTTTCAATGGAGCCGCGGCACAGCCGCGGCTTTTTTTCCATTAGCGCCTATGGCAATTCAGGTTACGAAGGTTTTTCGGGTTACGAAATTAGCCGCGGAACGAATTAATTTCGTAACCCGAGGTACCACTGTATAAGAAATCCGTGTATAGGAAGGGCTGACTGTAGTATAATTATCTGGATTTGTCCCTGCAGCATAAACCACCCAATATTGTGAGAAAGTAAGATTTGTCATGTATTTGTGGCTATTGGTTTTGTTGTCCAAATTATGGATGCCATAACTGATTGGTTTGGCATCCTGAAATACCTATAGACAAAACTGTGGGATACAACAGTAGAAGCAAAAGCCTGCTGGATAATACAGAGGACAGCCTGTTTCCAATAGATGCCAGTGAAATGCTTCTGAGAAGAGGCCACAAGCAGGGCATGAAAGAAACCAACAAAGGGTATATCATTACTGCAGGCCCCAAAACTGGAACATTCGTGCACTGTTCTGTTGATACTTCCTGATAAAAATACAAGTGTTGGGAGCTTGCTTCTTAAATTTCACAGAGGCATGCTGCAACAGACGCTTCTCATTCCTATGGATTGGAAGGAGCATAACTGAGCAGTGATGAATGCACCTTGACAAAGCTTGGAATTTACTTGTTGGTTAACTCATTAAGTTATTAATTTACTAGTTTTCATATTTCTGGATTCCCCTTATTAACCATGGCATTAAAAAATCCTGTAGTGAAGTAAGCCATTAGAATTCATCAGGGTGAGTATCTCTCTGTGTGTATCACATTCTGTAAAACAAGAAGGCCTGCTGCCTCAGAATAAACAATAGAATTGGAGGAAATGTGCTGTCTGGTTCTGTTGTTAGGCAGGTTAATCTGTGTGATTTCTTTAGGAAGACAGCAAGGAGGATTGGGAGTGACAGAGACTTTTCTGAAACTCAAGTCAAGTCAGAATAGCTGGATTTGTGGAATGACTGAGTTTGGAAAAGAAAAGGAGAATGGAGAAGATGAGGGGGAAAGTGAGAATGAGAAGCCAGTGTGGTATTGTGGTTTAAGTGCTGCAGTTGGATTCTGGGGACCAGAGTTCAAATCTCCACTCAACCATGGAAACCCCCTGGGTGACCTTAGGCAAGTCATAGCTCTCAGTCTCAGAGGGAGGCAAAGGGAATCCTCCATTGAACAAATCTTAGGGTTGCCATAACAACAAATAAGAATTGAATATGAGGAGTGATTTGGTTTCTATGTAGATTAAGGCTCCCATGTGGGACCTTTCAGAGTGCCCCACCACCACCCTAGGCCTGCATAAAATGAAACTGTAGAGATTTTCAGAGGAGTAGAAGTGCACTGTGATTCTCTTCGATAACCTTTCATTTTATATTGATTGTGTTCTGGAAAGATTTTTATTGTACATTACAGTATAATATACTATATGCATACAGGTTGATATACAGGTAAAGGTTTCCCCTTTGGCATGATTGTCAAGTCCTGCCCAACTGTAAGAGGTGGTGCTCATCTCCATTACTAAGCTGAGGGAGCCACTCACTCCTGCCTTTCCAGGTCACACAATATATATACCCAAGTTCTTTCCAGGCAAACATTCTCTGAACATGCCAGCCACAGATGCTGGCGAAACATGAGGAAACACTCTGCTAGAACATGGCCATATAGCCTGAAAAACCCACAAAAAACTATGGATGCCAGTCATGAAAGCTTTCAACTTCACATGAGGGAGCCAGCATTGTCAAAGATGATTCTGTGGCCATGGGGACAACATGACTTCATGGAACGTTGTTACCTTCCCACCAAAGTGGTACCTATTTATCTACTTGCACGTTTACTTGCTTTCGAACTGCTAGGTTGGCAGAAGCTGAGACAGGTGACAGGAACTTACTCCATCATGTAGTACTTGGGTCTTGAAATCCTAACCTAGAGATTGTCAGAATCAGTGTCTTAACCACTGAGGCACTGCATCTTGCCACATCCACTGCATTATATACAGACTTATCTGAAATACTTGAGACCAGAAGTGTTCGGTATTTCAGATTTTAGAATACCTGTATTTGCATGTACTTATTAAAACATAATGCTGGAGAAAGATTGAGGATCTAGGAAATGGTGGAAGGCTTAGATTCCTGCCATTTCACAGATCCTTTCACCTTTCTCCAGCCTCATACAGAAAGGGTATGCACTACATCACTTGTGTTGTAGCAAAAAGTTTGGGATTTTGGAGTGTATTCTGGAATTCCAGATAAGAGATACTCAACCTCTGACCCAGCCTTTTCAGAATGACTTTTTAAAAAGGTCTGATAGGCATATCTAAATTGGAAGTGCAGTTGCATTTTGACTCTCTTGGATAATATCTCTGTTTCAACTGGCTATATTCTGAACTGATTTCTATTGTATATTGTTAAGCAATATACAACTGTTATATAATATTATTCAGAGTGAGCTGTGATGAAACCTTCTGAAATTCTTCCAAGTATTACTTACACAGTGCTAGGCTGTTGGGTAATTATACCAAAAGCTTTCCAACCTCCACAAATGCCTATCTATTCATTATTTCTTGGTTTACCCTTTCTCTCTTTTGACCCTTCCCATTCAGCTTTCTACCCATCTACTACTAGTACTACTTTTCTCCTCCTCCTCCTTCTCCCCTGTGCCCTTCTAATTATACAGTTAAGGTAACATGGGTACAGACAAGAGTGGGCTTGTTATATACATGATCATTAATTTTTCTGATACTACAGACTGTATTTGGGAACTTTGGCTTCTCTGTGCTCTCACACTGATCTTTACAGAACAGATTTTGGTAGGAAATGAGGCAAAAAGGAACCAGTGGTTCAGTTGTGCTGAAAAATATTCTGCTTACATCTCAAAGACTCTAAAAAAATTCAGACTAACAACTCTCCATTCTTGATTCAGAGCAAAGTCAGGTTAAGGGCCCAAAAATGTAGTACAGTATCTCCTTGGAAGTAGTTGTACATCATGAGGACTGCCAACACTGGCTTCAGGGTGAATTCAGCATTTTCCCCCCAGAGTAATAAAAACCAATAGATTCCCTATTCAATCATTTCCATTTGAAATGAAATACATTAGTGTCACACACATTTGGTGCTCCTTAATAATCAGAAAATATTTCTAATTTTAAAATCCTAGTAATAATCTAAGCATATAGATACAATAGGAGAATGATTTTCCCCCCCAAAGGAGACCCAGAAGCTTATCGCACACATGGAATCATAGAATAATAGAATTGGAAGAGACCACAAGGGCCATCCAGTCCAGCTCCTGCCATGCAGGAACTCTCAATCAAAGCATCCCTGAGAGATGGCCATCCAGCCTCTGTTTAAAGATCTCTGGCCGACTTCTGGCCAACCAAAATGATGCTCCTCAGCACTGAATGGGCGCCGGGGGGATGGAATGGGGCCATTTTGAGGATGGTTGTAAGTGTCTC
>NW_024807810.1:0-3532 GCF_019175285.1 Sceloporus undulatus | reverse complement strand
CAGATTTCCCAGAGCCCATGCTGGTGCGTCAGTTTCAGGACGGACTCAACTCAGACCTACTAGAGTGGGTGCTGATGAGAGGTAACCCAGAGGGGCTACAGGAATGGATGCGGTGGGCAGGAGAGGCTGAAAACACCAAGGAGCGAGTGTGATTGGCCAAGCAGCGGGCTGCTCTTCAACAGGGCAAGGCCCTGGTAAAACAATCCGGAGGAGGCGCCCAAACACATCCAAAAGCTATGAGGGAGACGGAGAAACAGCGTAGGATGAGGCTGGGGCTCTGCTTGGCTTGCGGAATGAAGGGGCATCTCATCGCAAAGTGCCCAGAAAAGGCCGGCGACAAAGCAACCCTCAAGGCGCCACCGAACTCCGGAGGAGGAGTGAGGAGAGAGGCTGCGGGGCAAGCCACCCACCCAGGGACTGGGATTCCACGCCTTGAGGCGCACCCGAAGGACGCAGACCAGGACAGGAGCATCCCAAACTTGGTGAGTGGGGGAGTGCCCATTTATTTCTTGGAGGTGAAACTTGGGCACAAGCGCAAAGGAATTCTGGGAACTTTGCTGGCAGCCCTGGACTCGGGCTGCACTAGGTGCCTAATGAGCCCAAAAATAGTGCAGGCTTGGGAAATTAACCAAGAGCCTCTACCTGAGGAGATCCCTTTCATGCAGATGGATGGCTCCATGATGGGGGGGGGGGTGCCCAGCAGGACACAGACAGAACTCTTAACTTTGAAAATTGCTGGACACCAGGAACCCATACAGTTTGTAATCGGAGCGACCCAGGGTTGGGACTTGGTGCTAGGCATAGATTGGCTGGCGCTGCATAACCCTGATATTAACTGGAAGAATAAGCTGCTGACTTTTAACGACCCAGGATGTGAGCAGCATCTGAGGCTGAAAGGACACTCGTCCGCCGAGATTAACCAAGCCTTGAGAGTAAAAATGAGGGGCCCCTGCGCCTTGAGCTCAGGGACAGGGCTCCAACCTCCATTAGGATTCCCGGAGGTATACTGAGATTTGGGGGAGGTTTTGGAAGAAAAGGAATGTGATGCGCTGCCCCCCCACCGGGACACCGACTGTGCGATAGAACTGAACCCAGGGGTTGCCCCACCCAAACCAAAAATGTATCCCATGACACCCCGGGAAATGAGCACACTCAAGGAATTTATTGAGAAAAACCTGGCCAGGGGGTTTATTCGCCCTTCCAGCTTGCCTTTCGGGGCTCCAGGGAAAAGAAGGATGGAACTCTGAGACTGGTAATGGACTATAAAAACCTGAATGCCATAAGCACCTGCAGTAAGTATCCACTTCCCCTGATGAAGGATATGCTGAGCTGGCTATCCACAGGGAAGGTTTTCACTAAATTGGATTTGCGAGATGCTTACTTCAGAGTAAGAATCAAGGAAGGAGATGAGTACAAAACGGCATTCCATTGTCCTCTGGGGGCGTTTGAATATTTGGTTCTTCCCTTTGGTCTTTCGGGAGGACCCTCTTGCTTCATGAAGCTGATACACAAAGTCCTGCATGATCTACTCTTTGAAGGAGTGTTAGTGTACCTAGATGACATTTTGATCTATTCTCAGGACCTGAACAGCCATGTGCAACTTGTCAGAAAAGTGTTGAAGAGGCTGCTGGACCACAAACTGTATGTGAAACTGTCCAAATGCCACTTCCACACAGATAAACTTGACTTCCTGGGTTACAGGGTGTCTACTTGGGGGCTGCACATGGACCCACACAAGGTCCAAGATGTTCTGAATTGGCCTGAACCCAAAACGCGCAAGCAGGTGCAGAGATTCCTGGGATTTGCAAACTTTTATAGACAATTCATCCCTAATTTTGCTCAAGTGGCTTTGCCTATTACTAATCTGTTGAAAACCTCTACTGGGGAAGCGAGGAAGAGGCGGGGGCAGACCCCCCCCGGGAACAGAAAAACCCAAGCCCTCTACCAAGATTAATTGGACCCAGGAGTGCACTAAGGCGTTTGAAGGTTTGAAGCAGTTGTTTAGCTCAGAGCCAATACTTAAGCACCCCGACCCCGAGCAGCCTTTCGTAGTGCAGGTGGACGCCTCAGATGCAGCAGTGGGGGCAGTGTTATTGCAGAGGGATGAGGGGGGCCAGCTCAGACCTTGTGCCTACTCGTCCAAGAAGTTTGATTCGACGCAGGTATTTTGGCCATGCTGGGAGAAGGAATCGTATGCTATTAAGTGGGCTTTAGACACTTGGAGACAATTTCTAGAGGGGGCTTCCCACCCCTTCGAAGTCTGGACAGATCACAGGAACTTAGAGGCATTGCAGACTCTTAGGCAATTAAGCCCAAAACAGCGTCGGTGGGCTAAAGAATTTTTTTAATTCAATTTCACCATAAAATTCATCCCAGGGAGGGAGAATGTGCTGGCTGACGGTCTCTCACGGATGCACGGGCCTGGGGAGAAGAAGGAGTTGGAGAAACAGGCTCTGTTCACCACACAACAACTGGGGCTAGGGGTGACCACACGAAGCCAGACAAAAAAGGAACAAGAGCGGGCATCCGCAGACTTAGACCCCCTGTTACGAGAGATCCCACAAGCCTATGAAGGGGATCAGGGATTTAATAAGTTGAGGAGTGAATTACAGCAGACGGAACATGGATTGTGGGGCAAGGACAATAAAATATATGTGCCAGAGGACTTAAGGGCTAAGATAATGGCAGCTTGCCATGACGTCAAAGCGGCGGGACATTGGGGGTTTGTAAAAACTTGGCACACACAACGAAGCAAATATTGGTGGCCAGGGGTGCGAAAGGAAGTGGAGAACTATGTTCAAAGCTGCGTGGTTTGCGCCAGAGCTAAGCCTAACACCGGGAAGCCTAGTGGGTTGTTGAGGCCATTGGAAACCCCCACTTGACCCTGGCAACACATAGGTATGGATTTCATCACAGACTTACCCGACAGCAAGGGCAGAGACACCATTTGGGTGATCGCAGACTTATTTTCCAAGCAGGTGCACTATGTGGGGTGTAAGGGGGTACCCAGCGCACCACGGTTGGCAGACTTGTTTATAGAAAATGTGTACCGGTTACATTGTTTGCCCGATAAGATAGTCTCCGATAGAGGGGGAACCTTCATTTCTCAATTTTGGAGGTGCTTACAGGACAAGTTGGGGGTGCAATTAGCGCTGAGCACAGCTTTTCACCCAGCCACAGATGGTCAGGTGGAACGCACTAACCAGTGTGTGGAACGATACTTAAGATGCTATGTGAACCACTTACAGGACAACTGGATGGACCTGTTGCCTCACGCGGAGGTGGCGTTTAACATGGGGGTACATTCCAGTACGGGGATGTCACCATTTCAGGCTGTGTACGGCTATGAGCCAAGGGTCATCCCTCAACTAACCCCAGCCCCTGAGGATCCAGTATCAGTGGGGAATTGGAGCCAACTATTAAGAGACAATTGGGGAAAGATTGAGGATGCTCTGAAGCAAGCTAAACTAGACTACAAAAGGTTTGCAGATCAACACCGGAAACCAAGTTGGGATATTAAAGTGGGAGACAA
>NW_024807809.1:0-3532 GCF_019175285.1 Sceloporus undulatus | reverse complement strand
GGAATAACAGGGAAAATAGAGTGAAGAAGGAAGAAAGGACCGTGGAGGGTAGAGAGAAGACGGAAGGGACCCGGGAGGACTAAAATAAGAGGAGACAACAGGAGAGGTAGAGTGAAGACGGAAGTTAGATCTGGGGTGTGTGAAAAGACGACAGAAGAGACTGGGGAGGAAAATAACAGGAGGAGACGAATTAAAAAGGGAAAATAGAATAGGTTAAGAGAGAGGGATAATAACAAAACACTCCGGATAGAAGGAAAGGAAGTGGGCAGATATTTTTGTACTAGTACTCGGCTGAAAAGGAAGGTGTAGCTGGTAAATTACTACATGAGTGCTGGAAATAATAGAGATAAGAGTGAGAAAGAATTCCTGAAAATACCAGAAAAGGAAAGGAGTAATATATTGTCTATATAGAAGTAATAGGATTTCGGGGAATAGTAATTGGGATTAATGTTATAAAATAAGCTATAAATTAAGAATAAGGTTATTGTGTAAATAAGGTTTGCTGATTGCTGTTTTCCTGTCCCCTTCTCTCCTTTTTCACTGTGTCTCCTATCAAACTTATTATTTTGGGGAAGTAAGGGATCTATATCTTTACAAATCTATAGGCGTGGAAAAGATCCTTATTATTTGAAATTGATCATGAATACAAGACAACAAACGTTAAAGATTAATCAAAGTGGGCAGAATCCGAGGAAATTATCTACGGATAAACCACCAAATTTAGATATGAACCAGCTGCTACTTGATAAAATCGAAAATTTATCGATCACTCTAACTAAAAATTTGGCAAAAGAAATGAACAATTTTAAAAAAGAAATTAAACAAGAAATCCGGGCAGAATTAAAAGAAATTAATCAAAAAGTGGACACATTGATAGCGGATAATCAAAAAATTAAACAAAGACTGGATATTGTGGAATATAGAGTGGAAAAACTAGAATCAGATTATGCAAAATTAATGAGTAAAAAAGAAGAAGAATTAGATGAAAAGGCGGTCTGGGAACAAAAGTGGAGAGAAAAATGTGTAAAAATTAGAGGCCTTCCAGAAGAACAAAATGAAAATTTGGAAAAAAAATTAATTGAGGAAATTGCAAAATTTCTGAAGAAAGACCCGGTGTTCTTTGATGATGAAATAGATAAAATATACCGAATTAACTCTCTTGTCGCCAAACAGAAAGCTCTCCCAAGAGACGTGGCGATTTATTTCGTGAGAAAACGGACCCGAGATGCTTTTTTAACAACACATAACGAAACTCCCTTTACTCTTCCAAACCTAGATTTGAAAATTCTGAAAGATGTACCTGGACGCATTCTGAAAAAAAGGAAAGAGTACACCGCATTAACAACTTTTTTAAGAAAAGAAAAAATATCATATAGGTGGGAAACACCAGAAGGATTGACCTTTTGGTGGAAACAAAAAAGAAACAAAATTTCAACCCCAGAACAGGCTAGAGCCTTTTTGAGGAAAGTGTTTGAAACTTCGAAGCAACAGAAGAAAGGAGGTGACCCACACCAAATGAAAAACGGAAGAGAAGATAATACAAACAGAACAGAAGAACGGCTTAACCTGTTAGACGAATTAAAAGATAACGGAGAAGAAGAAGAGAACTCAGAAGAGCTAATAGACGAGAATCTCGTGCTGGAGAACAACCCAGACCCGGAATTTGATGAACAAGAAATCCTAGAGGAAGAGGAAAGGATCAGAAGAGAGGAGGAGATAGAGGAAGGAAACTCTTAATTGCAACAGATAATTTCGTTGTCTAAACTTGGAAGAAGGACAAATTTTAATTAACACTCCCATTTTTAATAATATTAAACTTGAATAAAGGTGCATTGGTAGAATTGAAGAAGTGCATATTTAATTACTGGGTCGTTTAAAAGATACAGTTGGGATAAAATGGAATACCTGAAGTTATTATCATGGAATGTACAAGGCTTAAATACGCCACAAAAAAGGAAAAAAGTATTTCATTACCTCCAGAAACAACATCTAGACATAATCTGTTTACAGGAGACTAGAATTAAACAAAAAGATATAAGACATCTTAGATGTGTTAAACTAGGACAAGAATTCTCATCCGCCTCAAAAGTTAAGAAAAAAGGGGTTACAATTTATGTTAATTCTAAAATTGATGCGAGAGAGATATATAAGGATGCGGAAGGCCACTTTATAGTAATTGAAATTATTTACAAAGGTCTAAAGATTATGATCGTAGGAGTGTACGGCCCTTTGGAAAACAAAAATAAATTTTACAAAAAATTAAGGCAAAAAATACTAGAGTTAGAATTTGAATCGATAATAATGCTTGGGGATTGGAATGGGGTAATAGAACCGGAAATAGACAAATTCTCAGAGAAAAAAATTAAGAAAGGTCAAGGAAAACTTCCAAAGGAATTTTTTGAATTAAAAGAAACTTTGGTAATAGAAGATGCTTGGAGGATTAAGAATGGTAGGAACAAGGACTTTACTTTTTTCTCGAACCCACATAAAACGTGGTCGAGAATTGATTTGATTTTGACATCTGTACATTTGCTCACAATGGTACACAAAGCGGAAATCCTCCCCAGGATATGGTCGGACCATAATCCGGTGAAGGTGGATCTGAAAATAGGGACCAAAGAATTCAATTGGAAATTAGATAATAATTTATTAAAAGATGAAAAACTGGCATCACAACTAAAACAGAATATTAGAGAATACTTTAAAAACAATTTAGACAAAGGTACAAATCTTCCAATAGTTTGGGATGCCCATAAAGCAGTGTTGAGGGGCTGGTTAATTAAAAAGGTGTCTGAGATCAAAAAAGAAAGAAATAAACAATGGGGAAACTTGAATGAGAAATTGAAAGAAAAAGAAAAAGCTTTTAAGATGAACCCGAATGATTTGGAGATTCAAACGGAAATAAAATTCATTCAAGCCCAAATAATGAGTTTCATGACCGAACAATTGGAAAAAAAAATGAAATTTGCAAAACAAAGATTCTTTGAATCGGCAAATAAATCAGGGAAATTATTGGCCTACCAAATAAAGAAAGAAAAAGCCAAAAGAACAATAATTATGCTAAAAGAAGGGGAGGGAATTTATAAAAAACAGAATCAATTGAAAGAATGTGCTCTGAGATATTATAAAGAATTATATAACAAACCCAAAATTAGAGAACAAAAAATAGATAAATATTTGAACTCGATACAGATAAGAAAAATTACGGAAGAACAAAGAAATTTATTGAATTCAGACATTACAGCAGAGGAGCTATCCCAAGCTATTGGAAGTAGTAAAACTGGCAAATCTCCAGGTCCAGATGGATTTACTAATGAATATTATAAGATCGCTGAAGATTGTATTGCGAAACCTCTGTTGGAGGTGATGAAAGGAGCTGTGGAGGGGAAAATACCACAAACATGGTCTCAATCTATAACTATCTTAATTCCAAAAGAAGGAAAGGATTCGACCTTACTAAAAAATTATAGACCAATTGCCCTACTCAATTCGGACTACAAACTATTCGCATCTATAATGGCAGAAAGATTCA
>NW_024807808.1:0-3532 GCF_019175285.1 Sceloporus undulatus | reverse complement strand
CACTGGGTTTATTTACCTTTTAAAAAATAAGAGTAATTTGCATAGTGAATGTCAGCCACAATTAAAATATCCTGAACCACCTCGTAGAGAAGGGGAAGGCAAAGTGCAGCTCTCTTGATGTTGTTTGATCGCAACTGCCATCATTCCTTATAATTGCCTGTGCCAGCTGTCCTTAGAATTGCCAACCAACAATATCTGGACATGACCTTTTCTTCTTTCTAAAGTTTACCTTAGACTTGAGGTTTTGCCATTTCCTTTGCTATAAACACTCAGGCTTACGATCAGCCTCTTCCATTTTCACTTAGGACCTGCTTGTAATTTGAGGTCAGTAGTCCCCACCTTGAAGTGAAGTCATCAGTCCTCCAGAATGAGGATTTGTTTAACAGGTTTTTGTAGCCAGTGCTGCAGGATAAATGAATCAGATTTATATGCCATATATACAATGAGCTGTCTGTGTTTACAGATCCCGTGCATTTTGGTCCTGTGCTAAAAAGGTAATAAAATATCACAGATGGAAATTATAGCATCTTCCATGTTTAGGCAGCTCCCTTGATGATCCAAGTGGAGATGATGTCAGTTTAGTCTGGACTGCACAATATACATTTAGTGGCCTCTGCTGAGCAGAAAGGGTGTGTGTGAAAAAACATGGGTAGTGCCTGAAGGGATGGAAAGGCTGAAATGTAGATGAATTGTACCTGCCTCTTCTGTGCCGTAGCCCAGGGCTAGCATTGCAAAATATCTATTGTGATTGACATGTGTGCAGTTCTGCCTGACTGGTTTTAGTTAAGTATATCCATATTGCCTGAACCAAAGCCACCCTGAGGTGAAGATTCCATAGGCCTCATAAGGTTTTGTTGTTGTCAACTGCCATCAAGTTGGCCCTGACCCATAGCAACCACTGCTCTGTTTAGGCCCTGCAAATCAATGCCCGTAATCTCTGCGTCTATCCATCTGGCATGCAGTCTTTCCCTCTTTTCTGTTGCCATCTACCTTTCCTAGCATTACTGTCTTTTCTAGTGAATCATGCTTTCTCGTGATGTGGGCAAAGTACGACAGCCTCAATTTGATCATCTTGTATTCCAAGGAAATTTCTGGCATTATCTGCTCAAGGACCCATTTGTTTGACATTTTGGCTGTCCATGGTATCCTCAGCACTCTTCTCCAGTCCCACATTTTAAATGTGTTGATTTTTCTTCTTATCTACCTTCTTCACTATCCAGCTCTCACATCCGTACATGGTGATGGGGATTACAATGGATTGGATGATTCTCAGTTGTATATCTTTGCTCTTTATGAGCCTGTCTAGTTCTTTCATAGCTGTCGTTCCCATTCCTAGTCTTCTTATTTCTTGCCTACAGTTCCCATTCTGACCAGTGTTTGATCCTAAGTACGGGAACCCTTTAACTTTTTCTGTTTCCTCATTGTCTGACTCTAGATTGAATTTCTGTAGATCCTCCGTAGTCATTATTTTCAGGGTTTTTTTAATGTTCAGCAACAAGCCTGCCTTTGCACTTTCTCCCTTGATTTTCTGTAGTAATTGCTCCAAGTCTGTGACGTTTTCGGCAAGTAACATGGTAGCCAAATACTGTATATGTCTTTTGTGGCTGTATCCTCTAAATAGCCCAAAAAAGGCTTAGAAGTGGCCATGTAAATAGGCTGCACCAGTACATTCTTCTGCCTTTCAGTCCATGACTTCCTGTGCTAAAGTCTTAACAGAACTTCTGTTAGTGGTTACTTTATAAGTCTGTTTACGCTTCTCCATTATCTGAAGGTTTTTACATACAAACAGAAGTACACTCATCCCTCCACATTTGCAGCTTTGACTTTTGCGGATTTGATTATTCACAGATTTTATTAATATGTTCTCTCTAGGAATCTCTAGGTCCTCCAGCGCAACTCTTTGGTCAACTTTAACCAAAAGTTGCACTGAAGGACCTAGAGATTCCTAGAGAGAACACTCCACTAGGCATTTGTAGCTCCCCCAGGGCTATTCTATGGTCAGTGTCTGGGAGATGTTGACCACAGAGTTGCACTGAAGGACCTAGAGATTCCTAGAGAAGTGTTCTCTCAGGTAAAAACATAGTGTTTTTTGTTATTTGTGTTTTTTCCACATTGATGGGGGTCCTGTGCCCCTAACACCAGCAAATGTGGAAGGACGAGTGTAGAAGCTTCCTGCAGATCAGTCCCCACAATGTGACAGAGTTGGGGCCTTCCCCTTGTCTTAACTCTCATATGAGAAGGTTGAATGTCTGCATAGTACTTCTGTGACATCTCCTTCCCTGACTCTTTGCATCTCAGGGAGAAAACATAAATCATTTTCTTCACTTTTAAAATTCTGAGCACCTAATTTGGTCATGATGCCTTAAATAATTTTTCTTCTTTTATTTTTGCTTGATAGCAACTTGGGATAATTTCTTGGAATCTTGTTTGCCAAACAGTGAGAGATGGCCCCGTGTAGTCATTGAAGTAATAAATCTATGTCATGGGTGTAACCAGTCTATTGTAGTTTATGTGTCTGAATGCTTTTCTGGTTTTTAAAAAAGGCTTAAATTTATTTGTTAGTGCCAACTAGAGTTGATCTACTGAATTAATGGAAAGAATGCAAGTGTTGATTTACTGTGTTCCCATTGATTCAATGGGTTTATTTTAGATGGAAATAACATTTGGATTTGTGGCTGGATGTCTCTGTTATTGAAATCTAGCATGTCAGCAGGTCAGAACCCTTCTTCCTGGTATGTAACTTTCTGTGTGCAGGGATTTGTTTTGTTGTGGAGGAATACTCAGTTCTGTGAATCTTTCTTCCTTGCAGTTTGAATACAGTGGTCCCTCCACATTCACTGGACCCCTGTGAACGTGAAAAAAAACGCGAACAAAAAACACTATTCTTTTTACCTAAGAGAATACCTCTCTAGGACATTCCAGGTCCAGTGCAACTCTGTGGTCAACATCTGCCAAAAGTTGATCATAGAATCATGAAGGAGGACCTACATATACCTAGAGAAGTGTTTTCTATAGCAACGTTTAGATTCTCCAGCACAACTTTATGGTCAACGTCTGGCAGAGTTGAGCTGGAGGACCTAGAGATTCCTAGAGAGAAGATATTAATCAAAACTGCAAATTACCAAATCCACAAAAGTCAGAGCTGCAAATGTGGAGGGCTAACTGTATATATAAGGCAAACGCTGGTTGTTCTCTCCTTTATAAAAATGGTATAGGTCCTTTCTCCAATGCTCTACTAAGAAAATTAAAAACTATATTTTGCTTTAGAGTATTCTTCTCAAGCTCACTGAGTAATCCTTACAATAGCCTTACATGATAAGCCATTTCTATTACTCCCTGAGAATGGTTTTGTCTTAGGTAGATGGCAGAGATGAAACGGAGTGGAGATTTCCTAGTTCACAATTTAGTTTTATATACATTCTGTTACTAAAGATATTTAAACCAGTTGCAAGCTTAACACTTGGTACCATAGTGGATAATAAATAAATAATAAAATTTTATTTATACCCCGCCCTTCCAAATAGATCAGGGC
>NW_024807807.1:0-3532 GCF_019175285.1 Sceloporus undulatus | reverse complement strand
CTTTTGACTTCGTAGGAGCCAATGTATTTATTTTCTCCATTTGTTTGAGGAGGGAGAGGAAGAGGGAAGACCTCTGCTTCTTTTTTTAAGTTATAATGGATGCCTGCTTGCTCACACTCTCTCGCGCTTGGCAGAGCAAGAAGGGAAAAGTGTTCAAACTGTGATGGAGGCTTTTTTCTTTTCCTTTTTAAAAGAAAGTCACACAGATCTCCTCGATGGCTTCCCCTTCCTCCATTCTCCCCATGTTGTGCTCACATCCAGTGTTCGCCTGAGGATGCAGCATGGCTGGCTGCCGATTCCTCCCCTTATGGTGGCATCATATTTTGCACCTGTGTACCATTCCCGGTCTGTGCTTGGAACCCCTTGTTACTCACCTGAGATGCAAAGAATATGAAACGGAGGGAGGCAGGTAAGCAGGCAGGGCCTCCCCTTGTCCTCCACATGCGTTTGGGCAGAAGCTCCCATTTCCTTCAGAGAAATAGAAAGATGGCAATCGTCCTCCTTCCCTTGATGGTTGTTTATCGCCTTTTTCTGAGCATTGTACAATTGTCTTTCTTCCTTGAGCCTTTTCTCCCCTCATCCCCCCCCCCCCCCCCAAAAAAAAATACCTGGCCCTTTCCGAGGAAATTTGTTACCTGTCAGCCATAGATTGCAAGCAGAAAACAGATCCCCCCACATGCATCTCAGACACACACACCCCCCCACATCTCAGCTTGCCCTCTGCCTCTTTCCACTCTGTGAATGGACCAGGTCAGTGCAACTTCTCTCGAGTAGAATAAAGGAAGATACTTCTCACCACTTTCGCTCTGTTGTAAAATCGGTTCTGGGTTCTCTTGGGGTGTGTGTGTGTGTCTGTGAAATACAACTGAATTCTTTGGCTCTTTTCAGAGCTGGCAAGTCACAGCGCTACCTGCAAGTAGGTACCTTTTGGGAGGCAATAAGAGCACAGTGACGTTTCGGAAATAAAGTTCTGTATGTACTGAAGTAGACGTCGATCACATGTATAAAGCGAGGGAAGGCTTTGGGGCCAAAATGATGGATTTTGATCTGGCCTGTGGATAAGTCGAAGGGAAAACTTAGGGGGTTGGACTGGATGGCTCTTGTGGTCTCTTCCAATTCTACGAGTCTAGGGGCATGTAACAAAGGATCATAGAATCATAAAGCTGGAAGAGACTGCAAGGGCCATCAAGTCCAACCCCCAGAATATAGTGGCACTACTACTTACACTATACTTTTATTGATGCAGCCTAAAATCGCATTGGCCTTGTTAGCTGCCGCATTGCACTTCTGGCTCATGTTCAACTTGTGGTCTACTTGGACTCCCAGATCCCTTTTGTACATAGAAGCCTCTCGTTCAGCCAGGTGTCCCCCATAATCCTATATCTGTGCATTTCATTTTTCCTCCCTAAGTGCAGTACCTTACATTTCTCCGTGTTGAATTTCATTTTGTTAGCTTTGGCTCAGCCTTCAAGTCTATTGAGGTCATTTTGAATTTTGATCCTGTCCTCTGGAGTATTAGCTATTCCTCCTAATTTGGTGTCATCTGCAAATTTGATAAGTATTCCCCCAATTTTGTCCTCCAAGTCATTGATAAAGATATTGAATAGCCCTGGGCCCAGGACAGAGCCCCACTGGACACCCCACAGGTCACTTCTCTCCAGGATGAAGAGGAGCCATGGCTGAGCAGCCTTTAGGTTCAGCTGGTCAACCAATTCCAAATCCATGTAACAGTTGCCTTGTCTAGCCCACATTTCACTAGTTTGCAAGAATATCTTGGAGAACTTTGTCAGAGGCCTTACTGAAATCAAGATATACTATATCCACAGCATTCCCTTCATCTAACAAGCTGGTAATTTTATCAAAGGATGTGAAGGTTGGAGCAAACGAAAACGATGCCAAAAAACCTGCAAAATTCCTGCAGACGTAACGTTTTGTGCTTACACTAAAGGTTGGATGGATAAGAAAGTAGAGAGGTGGGGGACAGTGCTCCAAGGATGGATTATTATTTTTCACAGGACATGGTTCCTTTTTTTAATATTAGAATTAAAGTACAGTAGTTACATTGACCCGTGGATAAGTCAACTCAGGGTTTTTGAGGTCAATTTTCTAGACGGTAAGCATGGGAACTGATATGATGGGTGTTTAGGTACCATCAAAGTTCATTTATGATTCCTACTTGAAATATTTTCTAAGTAGCATCCTATTTTAAAGGTGTCGAGAATAAAGTTTCATGCCATTCTCTATAAGTCATGAGCCACACCAATAAGTAATGCAATGAATTACTTTTTCCAGCATTGCAATGGATAATTGCATTGGGGTTACTTCCCAAACACTATAAAACTAGTAATAGGATCAAATTACTTTATGAAAGTAGTTCTCCAAGGCTGAACTTAGGACCTGAAGCAAAATGGTTCTCCACTGATTTGCTTGTTCCTCTCTGATCTAGCCCAGTACTGTCCTCTCTGGCAAATGTCAGGGGACCCATTTGGTGGCTTTCTGGGTGCAAAAGTGGTGGCCCCGTCTGCTGAGCATCGACTCCAAGCAGTGTAAATAACTTCAGGCAGACTCAGACTGTTGCTATCATCTCTTTCTCCCAGCAAGAGGTCAGTTATTGCCAAGTGTCAGTGAGAGAGAAAGCCTCCATGGAAGAAATGGATGTGGCAATTTTCCTTTTAGTGTGGTAAGAGCTGGAAAGAAAGGAGAGTTAGTAGGAAATACTGAATGCTAATAGTGTTGGGGTGGGTGGGGGTGTCTCAGTTTCATTTGCATTGGAATGGGAAAATTTTAACTATTAGTTTGTGATGCATTGCCACTTGTGATGTATCACTTGCATAAGAAGGTAGTACAGTGGAACCTTATTATCCACTGGGGTTTGGTTCCAAGATCCCCCATGGATCACAAAATCCGTGGATGCTCAAGTCCCATTAAATATGACATAGCAAAATGGTGTCCCTTATAAAAAAAATGGAAAATCAAGGTTTGGTATTTGAAATGTATACTTCATTGGAACATTTTCAAACCGTGGATACTTGAATCCGTGTATAGGAAGGGCCGACTGTATAGCGGTTTGAATGTTGCATAAGAAAGTGGCCTCATGTTTTCAGTGTTGGGACTATGACTCTGGAGACCAGGGTTCGATGCCAATCTCAGCCATGGCCTTACCCTACTTTCTCAGCCTCAGAGGGAGGCAAAGGCAAACCCCCTCTGAATAAATCTTGCCAGGAAGGCAAAGGCAAAAACAAAACAAAACCCTCAGAGCAAATCTTGCCAAGAACAACCCATGATAGGTTTGCATTAGAGTTGCCAAAAGTCGGAAACAAATCAAGGCACACAAACACGAGGTATATGGCGCTTCCTTGCATAGGCTGCTCACAACCATGCGCAACCAGTTGATGTGGCTGGAAAAACTGGGACGCTACCATCCGCACTGCCGCCATTGCCTCTGCTCATAGAAGTACGCAACATTAAATCTCAGCCCATCTTCAATAGCAGGGCCTATAAAGCTCAGGTCCAAGTAGGACTATGTTGGACT
>NW_024807806.1:0-3533 GCF_019175285.1 Sceloporus undulatus | reverse complement strand
CAGTGCCACAGTGAAAGTGTGTGTCTTGGATAGGAATGATAACACCCCCCAGATTCTATTCCCTTCCCAAGCACCTGAGGGTTCATCAGTCTTTGAGATGGTGCCTCGCTCAGCTGAATCAGGCTATTTAGTGACAAAAGTGGTAGCGGTGGATGCTGACTCTGGACACAATTCGTGGCTCTCTTTCCATCTGCTACAGGCCACAGAGCCTTCCCTCTTCACTATTGGCTCTCACACAGGAGAGATTCAAACAGCGCGAGTGTTACTTGAGAGAGATGCTGTGAAGCAGAGACTGGTCGTCATGGTGAAGGATAATGGGCATCCTCCCCTCTCAGCCACAGTGACTGTGAACCTGGTGTTTGCAGAGAACTTCCAGGAGGCCCTGCCAGAGATGAACTCCCAACCTAGTGATTTAGGGTCTCCATCTGATCTACAGTTTTACTTGGTGTTGGCTTTGGCTTTGGTGTCCTTCCTGTTCTTGGTGACGGTGACATTGACCATCATGATGAGATTCCAAAGATCAAAGAACCCCACTTTCCTTCAGTGTTTTGTCCCTGATCCTCATTCTAAGACTGGAGCCTTTTTTCCCCCAAATTATGAGGAAGGGACTTTGCCTTATTCATACCAGGTCTGTCTGTCCTCTGAATCCAGACGGAATGAATTTGCTTTCTTGCAACCTAGCGTCCAAATAGCCCAGAATATCCTTGGCAATGGGCAATCTGATCTTTCTTTGATGTTTAGTGAAGGCAGCCATTTGAATTCTGAAATGAAGACTGGAGACACGGTGAGTTTAATTTCCTTCCTTCTCTAGAAGCACTTATCACAATAGCACTCCTTGAAACAGTTTCATTTAAAATAGCAATTGGCAAACTATATAATCCTTTTTCTTTTCACTTCTGCTTTGTGCCTAGTGACAACTACAATTTACCATTGTTAGTGCACATCAAACAAAGGGCAGGACCTTACCAGCAATGCTCATATGCAACCCTGGAGAGAAAAGGAATCCGTGTTGGAATCCTAGAGGTCCATATTGCATTTTGAATGGCCTGTGCAGCAGCACAATGCAAAGATCACTATGCTGTCCCATTTGTATTTGGTGAGGGAGCCCTTCCCTCCTCTCTTCCCTTTGCTTCTGTCTTTTGTTCTTTTTGCAAGTTGTCCCTGAAACTGAATGAGTTGATGTTCTAATGTTCAGTATTTTAAGAAGCTTAAAGAACAGTGTAAACACCAAGAAGAGTTCAAGAGAATGGATTTACTAACTGATATATTGGTTGCTAAATTGTAGGGTGGAAAGAGATGTTTTATTTTTGTCTTTGTTTTTAAGTGAGTTGAATACTCTAATGAAAGGAAAGGGCCCACTAGGAACTACAATTCTGAGAATAATTCCACTTTGGTTTCTTCTTTTGTATGAAAGTGATCCTCAAATTATTTCAGTAGTGCTTTAAGGTATGTGGGATCTGGAAGGTCAGATGGGAAGAGGTTCAATTGTGATTGAGTGGAGCTGGGTTAGAATATTCAACTTCCAGAATTTTAGTTGGCAGCCAACTAGTTGGCAACAGAGGACGCCGGGGGAATGGAGACAAGGCTGGGAAACAAGGCAGGAGGATGAAGGGAAGGACAATTTTTTTAAAAAAAAAATTAAACTGAATGCATATTCAATTTATTGCTTTCGCAAATACATGCCCTTGTAATATGCCTTCAATTAAAATGTTAAAAAAACCCAAGTACAACAGCAGCACTGAGAGGGAGGAAATGGTGAATCTCTTAAAAACTGAGGAGGGATGGTAAACACTCCTCTGCCATTTGTCCCTCCCCTCCAGAATGAAATGATTCTGATCTGTCATTCCCACTTATGGAATTTGCTTCAAAATCGATTCTTCTGAAAAGAACCTCTTTCAAACTACTCTCTGGAAAAAACCAGTGGTTTTTGTTGTTGTTTTGCCTTTGCCTCGCTTCATCATGACAGGATTCAATCTATGATTCTAGGAAGCAGTTTCTAATGGGAACGAATGTCATTTACACCGTATTTCCTAGTGGGAACAAGCCCTAATGCTGTCCCAAAGGGTATGAGTGAACTGCACACCTGTATTTTCTGGTTTACATCCATTAATGATAGATCATGATCAGTGTATGTCTAAGAGTGTAATACCTTGTGCTTTTAATTTTTGCAAGCATGAAAATTTATCTTACAAGCAAACTGATATCAAATCTCTTTCAAACCCTACTTGAACATGACCACAGAATTGCTTTGTCATGGGCATATATATGCTATGAATGAATGCTGTCCACCTCTTTCGCACCATCTTTGCATTTTAGTCATCTGATATAGTCATAATGGGTTTCATAAATCCATTCATTGTTCTTAGATAAAATGACATGGGCTCTCATTTATGTTTATGTTTATGTCTATGTAATACATTAGAGTGTTCACATAGAATGTATGCTTTTATATGCATCTTTAACAGACTTCTACCAGCATTGTCTCCCATGGCTTCTTCCAACCTTTATATTACATAAAACAGCTACACTAATAAACGTCCATGAGAAAGATCTCTGGACACTAGCATTAAAAAGAAACAATTAAATCTGAAGATGGAAAAGGCTAGAGACTGAAAGCAATAGTGGTATCTGGGAGAAATGATGTAGAAATGGGAAGCATGTTTACTGAAAGGGGGGAAATAGAAGCTACGAAAAAGGAGATGAAAAAATAATGCAGAGGCAGGAAAGTAATGTATGGTACCAGAGAGCCATGACTCCATCCAACATAAAAAAAGAAACCACAGAAAGAGAATACAATGGTGAAGTTTGGGTGAAAGTCCACCCTGAAGGAGGGGGGAAATTTATGAGAGGGAAAAGACTGGGGGAGAAAGAGATGGAGAAGATAGATGCATATATGCAGAAAGATAGAGCTGAACCAACTTGACAACAGGAAATGGAAACAGGAAGGACTAATGGTGTGAGCTTCTTATTTCTCTGTTAAAATTGCTATTTAAAAAAAAATGAGCAGAAGCTGCAAAAGTAGCCAGACCTTTATTTCACACATAGGTGAATTATGTGAAAAAAACGGAACTGTCATAGACAGATTATTCATAAGGATTTTGTCTCTTTATGCATTTTGGTAAACTTCTTTCTACAAGACTGAAATATAATTTCATTTTGGGGCATGATGTGGTGAAGCCACATTTCACATTTGAAACTGAAGTAGGTGCAATATGGATTTGAGCCTCTGAGTGTCACTGTTCACCAACAAGGAAGGAAAATGAACATCCACCCAGTCCAGTGTTGCTGTTCTATTGCACAGAGGCACAACTTAACAGGAAAAAAGAGGCAGGCTGACAGAATGAAGAACAACGGAGGTACATTTTGAGTAGGAATCTCCTTTGGATACAACATTTTTCCAACAAGATACAAGGTAGTTTATCCAGCTGTTCAAAAATGGAAAATACTCTGAGGCCATGGAGTTGCAGAAAAGGAATCCTACAGTGGCTTATTATCATGCTCTTTGCTTGGAAGAAAATTTCTGGACAGATCCA
>NW_024807805.1:0-3533 GCF_019175285.1 Sceloporus undulatus | reverse complement strand
GTTGCAGAAATCCAGTCTCGAAGTTACCAGAGCACGTACAACAGTTTCTAGGTCCCTCTGGGCCAGGTATGGGTGCAGCTGGCGAATCAGCCGAAGCTGATAACAAGTGCTCTTGACCGTCGCATTCACCTGAGCAGTCAGGTGAAGCGACGAGTCAAGAAGCACCCCCAGACTGCGCACGGAGTCCTTCACAGGGAGCGTGACCCCGTTCAGGACAGGTGGAACCACCGCCATTCCTGGACCAGGGGAACCTATCACTAGTACCTCCATTTTCTCTGGATTCAATTTGAGTCGGTTTTCCCTCATCCAGCCATTTTATCCTGGAATCAGGTTCAGTAAGTTCTTTCCAAATAAATGGGGATAGATGAATGTCTGTTACTGAGAAAAGTAGACCTTGTTGGTGCATTTCAATGGAAGCTGAAGCCTACATGGGGCTGCATCATAAGTGGTCACCAACTAGTATAAGTGGCCACCAACTAGTCTGATCAGTGGATCACACCTCATTGTCAAAAGCAAGCCATATGCACCTGTCAAGAACCAGATCAAATCTAGAGAGAAGAGGTTAAGGTTGGCACCAAAGCCAAGAAATAAAGCCACAACTCAAAGCCAAAAGGTACAAGTAAAACATGCTGCCAGGGGCTCACAAGGACAACAGAATTAAGAAGCCAGAAGCAGCTGTTGCAAAATAACTGTTCATACTGAAAGCTTTACTGCATAAGAAACTGGTCCAACAGCAGTCCTGTGGAGCACTGCACAACACAGCCATGAGCAGAGCTGTAGGCTCTTAACTTTGGCACTGATTGACTCTGACACTAGTTGACTATTTGAATATTCAATAGAGGTTGAAATCTATCTTTTGGGACTGCAACTCCCAAAATTCTCATGCCATCCTGGCCATTGGGATTTGTGGACTTGATGTTTCAGAGGTCCCCAGAGCTTGGAAATGCTACTTTTTTGAGTTACTCCCAGAATACACCAATTAGCATGGCTACTAGCCCTGTTATCATCAAAACTGTGTTTTTGTCAAAGTTTGGAAGGGGCCTGGTATGCCATCAACTCTTGTTTCTTCAGATGGGCTGCTGAAAAAGCTGGTGGATTAGCAAACAACAGGTGGACTGACATACATGATTATAAGGTCAGATTCATCAGTAGGGCAATGTACTGTGTGAACTTTAATTTTAGGTGACAATGAGCCCAAACAGATAGGCCCAAATAAAGCGCTGCTTCAGGTCACTTTGGAGGTATGCTGTTTAAATGCTACATGTGTCCTAAGAGGCTGGAAGCCATGCCAATACCACGCTCCAGTCCTAAGGATTGGAGCGCAGCTTCGGCACAGCTTCTGGCCTCTTAAGATGTGTGTGTCATTTAAACAGCATACCTCCAAAGTGACCCAAATCAGCTTTATTTGGACCTGTCTATTGAGGCCCAATATTTGTAAAATCCAAGATTTTCCTCCTCTCTTTAGTGCTAGAGACATATGTCATTCAGCCTAACACCTGTGGCAACTCCTGTATGGCTCAGTGCAGCATTGTATAGGATTCTGCTTCATAATATAGGATGACAATATTTGTAAAATCCAAGATTTTCCTCTTCTGTTTAGTGCTAAAGGTAAAGGTAGTCCTTTGACATGAATATCTAGTCATAACTGACTGTAAGGGATGGTCCTCTTTTCCGTTACTAAGCTGAAGAGCCAGCATTGTCCGAGGACTGATCTGTTAATCAAGTGGCCAGCGTGACTGCATTGAATGCTGTTACCTTCTCAGCAAAGTGGTACCTATTTATCTACTTGCATTTGCATGCTTTCGAACTGCTAGGTTGGCAGACACTGGGGCTAATGACAGGAGCTTACCCTATCATGCAGCACTCGAGCCTTAAACTGCCAACCTTCTTTGTCAGAATTGGCATCTTAACCACTAGGCCACTGCATCCCCTTGTGCTAAACATATGCTATTTAGCCTAACACTTGTGGCAACTCCTGTATAGCTCACCACATACATATATCTATCAATAAAATCCTGTTTTATGGTAGTAGTTATAATTCAGGAGGAGAGTATTTGGAAGTGATGGTAAAGGTAAAAAATACAAGACTAAGACTTGCTATTTTGGGCCATAGTCTTCTTGTCTACATGCCAAATTTGGTCTGGTTTCTTTAGCTTCCTTCCTCTTACCCGTCTCTTTATAATGGTTTCACATCAGCATCATAAAAAATGGCCCAGTTACAGAAATTTTCACTATAACAAAGAATATCTGTAGGTATCTACCTTTGAAAACACCTACTGTACATACAGTAAGTGTTAAGAACAGGATATCAAATATCACCAGATTTTCAAAAATTCAAAGGGAATAAAAGGAAATAACTTGTTCACACACGATGCAGTACAAATCAACAACTTTGCAAGGAGACTAGACAAATTCTTGGAAGATAACTTTATCAATGGACTTTATCGCATAGGGCTCCTGATACGCGATGAGAACAGTTCCAAAGGAGCCAGGAAGGGAAAGGAATGAGTGGAGGATGCATCCCTCACTCATTCCGTTCCCTGCCCTTCCATTCCCAGTCTATTCCAGAGAGGAGGAGATTTTTGAGAACTGTTTTGAATAGTTCTCAAAAATCTCTCCTCTGGAATGGATGGGGAACAGAATGGAAGGAGTGAGGGACTTGTGTGTGTGATAAAATGTGTCCCCACCCATCCCTCAGTCATTCCAGGCCCCTTCCATTTCATTCTGAGAGCGGTCCCTGGAAGCACTGTGCAATAAAGTTCAATGGCTGTGAATTAGCTGCGTTATTACAGCCAAGATTCTTTTCAATACCTGTTGCTGGAGAACATGAACAGTGACAGTGCTGTGCAAAAAAGTATGGAACATGAGGTCAAGAGTACTTTGAACTTATGCCCTGCTTCCCATAAATATTGGGTTGGCCACTGTGGTCTTGGTCTGATCCAGCATTGTGCTTCTTATGCTTTGTTTTTCTCCCAATTTGGAGAGATCCTTCTGGAATTCTTCATAATCCATTTTTGTTCTACAACCCACCCACCTACCTTCCCAACATGTGAGTGTCCTTCACAAAGCTGACCATTTCACTACTCATCTCTAACTCTAGAAACATAAAAGATCTGTTCTTGTCACTGCTACATTTACTCAGTAGTCTTTGGTGAAGATCTTAATCATAATTCTTTTTGAAGTCCACTACAACAGGCTCATTCCCCATCCGCTTGTTCGTTGCCACTCTCAAAGAAATGTAAAATGTTTCAAAGGTCATACTGACTGTTTTTCAAGCACAGATTACCTTTTTAAATGCTTGATAATTTTATCTTGAATTACACTTTCTACTAAGTTATCTGGAACAGCTGTTAAGCTAACCAGCCTCTAATTCCCTGGATCCCTCCTAGACACTTTTATTGTATGGAGTTAAGTTAGCCACTAGTTCTGGGCTTAATGAGATCCCGAAAATAGGGATAGCTCAGGCGGTCTTGGATGAAACGGATTATCTGGACCCATTTCAAACTGGCTTCCGGGCGGGTTACGGGGTTGAG
>NW_024807804.1:0-3533 GCF_019175285.1 Sceloporus undulatus | reverse complement strand
CATTCCAGATTACTTTGGCAATAACATCAGTTCATACAGTTCCTTTTTTCATTTTAAACAAACTACCAGGTTAGTAGTAATTATGAACAAAAGAGAATAAATGTATATGGCTTTCTTATTAACAGTAAAGTAAGCTGGCATTCTGCACAGCAATGTATGCATTTTTGTGCAACAGGCAGGGCATTTTCAGTAACAGCACCACAGTTGTGGAATTCCCTGCCAAAGGGAAGTCAAGCTAGCATTATGCCTACTGAGCTTCCACCAAGCAACTGCATTATTTTATATGGCCTTTGGTTCTTGAAACCAGGGTTGTCCTTGGTTTTAACTGTGTGTTTGTATTTAACTTTTTACATTGTTTTGGTTTGCTTCTAAAATGATGTTTTAGGCCCCACACAGTCCTAAGGACTGACTCTTAGGGCACATGCATCATTTAAACAGAGGAAATATGGATCTAACTTCTTGTCATTAGGGATATAGCACGTGAATGTATTGGTAAAAGAGAACTCTTAATAATAAACACCTAGTATTTGTGTGTCATTTATTCATATATTAAAATATTTATATTCCACCCTTTTCTTGTTTGTGTTTTCAGTGCGGTGTTACAGATTAATACAACAAACAATTTAATCCAATTTCAGGTTAAAATGACAAAATGGCTTAAATAGAACAGAAACCTATTAAACTTGACAACATCATTAAAATAGTTGAGGGAGCTACAAAAAAGCCTTTGCATTTTTAAAAATAATTTTGACACAACAAAATGCTTCTCTCACAGGAATGAGAAAAGCATGTATAATACAATTTTATAACTTTATAAAACATTGATATAGACCCCAACATATGATTACATATGGTATTTAATAATATAGTATTCAGAAACAAAGAACTCCCCCTTAGTACATCAGCTCCACAGAATTTATAACCTTTAAAACACACACATAAAAGTGCTTAATTTTAGCCGGATTATGTTCAGTATTTTCTACTCTTTGTATGAAAGTATAAAATGAGGAAGAAATCCAGCATACAAAAATGCTGTTTTCTGTATTGATTGATAACAGGCTGGAATTGCAGGTGCAAACTGATGTTAAAGCTGAAGTGACTAGATGTGAGACCAGGCTTTGAATCCCTGCTCAGCAATGCACAAGGATGGAGGCAGAGGTACAATCCACATTTCTGTGGGTTTTTTTGCACATTTCTTCATCATCGGTTTAATAGAATATGATTATGGATTAGCTCAACTACAAATTTATAGCTGAGTAAGTGTAAGTGGCAAATAAATGTAACACGGACACCAATAGTCACCACATATAGCCTTGATGCAGGGTTGTTGTTTTTAAAAAAAATGAATAGAATAGTTGGAACTAATTATTTTCAACAGAACATAGTAATCATGAGTAAATTTCTCTGGAATGGACCAACATGCTTTCAAGAGTCCTGTTCAAAATACATAATTACATGTTTACATTCTCAGTACGCACACCTACACCTTTACATCTTGAATGAAGATATGCATTTTTACCTTCCACTGATACAGATGAAATACTTATCTATATTTATCAGTATGTAGATATCTTCATCACACACATGCGTGCGCATGTGCACTCACACACATACATACACACACACCTATGACAATACTTCAATCCCAATAATTTAATTGGCCTCATCAAATGAAGGGAACACTGATTTCATTTGCAACTCACCAATTCCTTCTGTGGAGGCATCTTTTTCAAAGATACTCATTCCTAAAACTAAATAGATTTGTTTTGAGGCAAAATAGATAATGTGATATTTCTGCCAGTGTGATACATATTTTAAAAAGATACATTTTATTTTTACTCAAGTACTAATCACACTAGCATACCTACAGTCACATAATGATCTTAACTATGCAAAACGTTCATTGTCATCACAAAATACTACAGTGTCAACATTCCTCTACGTTCACTTTGCTCATTGACGGCTACCTGGGCAAAAATATGAAACTGTAACATGCTTAATGATTTCTGATATACACATTTTTTCACTTAATACAAGTCCTTATAATGCCCTTTCATTAGGATTATGAATCCTGTGAAATTCTGTCTCAAATCCCAATTAACATTCCCACAAAACAAGGCAGGTATGAGCCACCCTGAATGGCTCTTAAAACTCTCCACTGGCACACTCTTTCTCACTTGCTCCTTTCCTATAATAGTCAATACTCCAGCATCCCCCACCTTTGCTGCCAACCTGACTCTGATCGGCTATTGGGGAAACTACACTCTGCCAGTGACTCAACACAGTCATTGATAAAGATGTTGAATAACACTGGGCCCAGGACAGAACCCTGTGGGACCCCACTGGTCACTTCTCTCCAGGATGAAAAGGAGCCATTGCTGAGCACCTTTTGGGTTCGGCCAGTCAACCAATTACAAATCCACCTAACAGCAGTCTTGTTTAACCCACATTTTACTAGCTTGTTTGCAAGAATATTATGGGGGACCCTGGCCAAAGGCATTGCTGTAATCAAGATATGCTATATCCACAGCATTCCCTCCATCTACCATGCTGGTAATTTTAACAAAGAGAGAGAGAGAGAGAGAGAGATCAGATTGGTTTGATATGACTTGTTTTTGAGAAACCCATGTTGACTTTTTATGATTATGGCATTCCTTTCTAAATGTTCACAAACTCTCTGTTTAACTATCTGCTCTAGAATCTTTCTTTGTATTGATGCCAGGCTAACCACCCAGTAATTGCTTGGGTCCTCTATTCCTCCTTTTTGAAGATGGGGACAACATTTATCCTGTTTGCTGGGACTACTCCTGGTCTCCAGGAGTTCTCAAGGATTATGACATGCCTGAAAAGACAGAAATGTTCTGCAAATGATTGTTGTGGATTCCCATTCCTAATGTATCTTTTAGGTCCATTTGTCCTCTGGAGCAGAAACTGGCATGCTTGCCCAATGTAGAGAGCTGAAGGGCAAGTTAGAGTAGTGGTTTTTAACCCTTTCTTTACCAGGAACCCTATTTAAATAACTTTTGTTGCCATGGTCTCCCAAGTTTAAAAGCCAAACAACAACAAGTACCTGAACGCTAACAATTATGCTATCTGTTACCCTCCCACACAGGCACAAGCAGGGGAGGGAAACTTTTTCTGCTACTCTTTCCTATAAGTATGTGGCTGGACTGGACTGAATGGCAATATGCAGGCCCAGCCAGCCTTTCCCTTGGGTCTTCTCACTGATCTAGACTAATGGGGCTATGTCTTTGCATTCATAAAACTAGTTCAACATTATGTAGTATACAGTGTACATGATTTTATTTTTATTTTTTTAAAAAACAACTCAGAGTTTAACTTTTAAAAACTTTTTTTAAAAAACAACTCAGAGGATAACAGATATTTATGACTTACTCTTTGACTCAGGTTTCTGAACACGTTTTCCTAAAACAAAATATAGTTGTTATGTTTGTGGCTACTATATCTCCTTTTTCTTGCAGTACATATCAGCCTGTTATTTGCCCTAATTATAACAACAACAACAACAACAA
>NW_024807803.1:0-3534 GCF_019175285.1 Sceloporus undulatus | reverse complement strand
TGATTTTTGAAATCTCCATTTGCTTTTACTTTTCCATAGAACAAAAATGCATGCCAACCAAACCTCAAATTTGAACCTTCTAATTTTAACAAATCCTTATTTTCTAATGTCAACCAGTCTTTTAACCAAATCATACCACATGCCTCGTAATATAGCTTGAGGTTTGGCAGCGCTAAGCCCCCTCTTTCACTTGCGTCCTGCAAATACTTTAATTTGATTCTCGGTTTTTTCCCATCCCAAACAAAATAATTAATGTCTTTTTGCCATTTTGTAAAAATCGAATTGTTTTGAATAATAGGGATGGTTTGAAAAAGAAAAAGCATTTTAGGTAGGATTACCATTTTGACAGCGGCAATCCTACCTAATATTGATAATTTCAAGTTTTTCCAACTTTGAAGATCTTTTTTTATCTTAATCCAGCATTTATTATAGTTATTTTTGAATAGATCCGAATTCTTTTTTGTCAATTCAATACCCAAGTATTTTACTTTATCTCCCACCTGTATTCCTGATTGTAAACTTAGTCTTTTTTCTTCTGTACAGTTTATATTTTTGGTCATAATTATTGTTTTATTCTTATTAATTTTTAATCCTGCTACTTTTTCAAACGTCTCCAATTCTCTTAACAATAACACGGTATCCTCCACTGGATTACTTAGTGATATTACTAAGTCATCCGCGAATGCGCGAGTTTTATATTCACATCCTTTAACTCTAACCCCTCTTATGTTATCATTTCCCCTGATGTTAATTAACAAAATTTCAATAATCAAAATGAACAATAATGGAGATAAAGGACAACCTTGCCGTGTTCCTTTTTGCACTTCAATTAGATTTGTTTTTTCTCCATTGATAATAATTCTTGCTGTTTGCTTTTTATATATTGCCATAGTCCAGTTTAAAAAGGCTGGACCAACATCTAATTTTTCTAAAGCAAACTGCAAAAAGGCCCAATGGACATTATCGAAGGCTTTCTCAATATCTAAAAATATAAGAGCTAGCTTCTTTTCATTGTGCACTTCGAAATGTTCCAATAAGTTTATCACATGTCTAATGTTGTCCTTTATCTGCCTTTTGGATAAAAATCCTCGCTGGTCTTGATGAACCCATTCGGTCAAAATCCTCTTCATTCTTCCTGCCAGGATAGAAGTGAATATCTTGTAGTCCACATTCAAAAGAGATATGGGCCTAAAATTTCCTGGATCCAGATGGTCACGTCCCTCCTTAGGAATTAATATTATGTTCGCTTCATCCCACGTATGTGGAAGTTTGCCTTCTTTAATGTCATTCATGGTCTGTTGTAGTGGCTCTGTGATTATATCTACAAGTTCTTTGTAATAAAGCACAGAGAACCCATCTTCCTTAGCTTAAAAGCGAGCCATTTCCCTGCTTTATTCGCCTGCTGGAAGTGACGTATTCTAGCCTTTTTCATCTTTTGTTCAATTTCATTAGACCATTTTTGTGATATTTGTTGTTTAAGGAATTTAATTTCTGATAGTAATTTTTCCGATTTGTTCTTTTGGAACTCTATTTCTTTCATTCTTATTTGTAGGTTCAATTCTTGAATTGCTTTTTCTCTACGTCTTTTAAGGGCAGTATGTTTTTGAATAAAGAATCCTCTCATTGTTGCCTTTGATGCAGCCCATATTGTAGCTTTCCCCAGATCATCATTGTTGTTTTCTTTAAAGTAAAACTGAAGTGTTTTTTTCGCCTCATCCAAAATTTCTTTGTTCTGAAGAAGGTAATCGGAGAGTCTCCAGTTGTATTCTCTTTTAGGGCTTCTCAAAGATATCAATAGAGGATTGTGATCTGAAATTGTCCTAGGCAAGATTTTCACTTCTCTAATTTCTTTACACAAGCTCTTAGTTGAAAAACACATGTCTATCCTTGAGTGTGAAGCATGACAGTTTGAATAAAATGTAAAGTCCCTTACGTCTTGATTCTTGAGTCTCCATACATCTTCTAATTCAAAGTTGTCAATTAATGAAAAGAAAGATTTAGGAAGTTTCCCTTGTAAATCAAAAAAAAATTTCCCTGAACTTTTATCCATTTTAGGATCCACGACTCCATTGAAATCTCCTAATATAAGAATATTATCTGCCGATATATTTTGTATCTCTTTGAGTAATCGTTGAAAGAATTCACTTTTTTTGTTTTGTGGAGCATAGATTCCCAACACTAACACTTTCTTATCTTGTATTTCCACTTCTATGGCTACATAATGTCCATTTATATCTTTAAATAGTTCTTTACTCTGGATTTTTTTATTGACATATATAGCCACTCCTCTTTTAGCTTTGTTAATCGCTGAAATGTATTCTCTACCAAATTTTAGATTTTTAAGAAGTCTTACATCTTTCGATTTTATATGCGTCTCCTGTAAGCAAATTATGTCTAATTTTAATTTAGCAAGATAATGAAACACTTTATTCCTTTTTAACGGACCATTTTAGACAAGTTCCCTTTGCTTTTTTTTAACTTTCCCTTTGTGATTAATATAAATATTTAGCAACATTAAATGTCCATATGCATCCTTTGACCAGGTAGAGTTCCAATAGGGTGGAGCTGCTTCTATTCCAATATTGAATGATCTTAAAGTAACTTTTTATTTTTATTTCCTTTCCTTCTTTTTTTCTATTTTCTCAATTCTCCCTTTTCAATTCTGAGTTTCCATTGAGGGTTTTAAACTCATAGTTAAATGATGATCAATTAGGAAGGAGATGGGGGGTCAAGAGTAGGTTGTCCCCAGGAGAATTTTGTTGACAGTAGGACAGTATTTTTGTTGTAGCTACAGTGTCTCTTTCTCTTTATTATTCCACTCTCTCTCTTTTGTTCTTCCCCTTTTTCTTTTCTTTTACTTTCCTTTCTCTCTTCCTTCTTTCCTTTCTTGCTTCCCTTCTCTTCTCTCTCTTCTTTCTTCCTTTCTCACTCCTTTCCCCCCTCTTTTTTCTTTAATTTTTGCTCTTTTACACTCATTTCTTCCTCCCCTATTGCCCCTTCATTCTTTCCTTCCTTGTCTTCTTTTTCTTCTCTCAGCCCTCCTTTCCACCTCTTTTCTCCTTTCTTATTACTCACTTCCCTCCTTCTTCGGTTTCCCTTGGGTTCATTGAGATTAATTACACTTTCTTCTATCTCTTCCCTTTTTCCCCTTTACTGTGTTAGTGATTTCAAAGAAGCTATTCGCTTAAAGCTTGCAATACTCTTCAAGAAAAGTTGATATTTTAAAGTTTGGATACCTGAAGAAACTCCTCGTTTATTATTTCCTTGTTGCTGCCTCTCTTCCTCACTGGAGTGGGAAGGGGTCCGTCCTTTGCTGCTACACCCCGGTTGCTGGCGCTGAATACCTGGGCGTTTTCCTCAGTGTTTGGAGAGGGCTGGGCTCCGTCTGTCCCCTTTCCTCCCTTCCTCCGCGGCTGGGTCTCCTCCCAGTTCTTCCGCGTTTCAGGCGTTGTGCGCCTTGAAACGCCAAGGGTCCAAACTCGCTGGTTGGGGGAGAGGGGCAACGGAGCCTCTGTGAGGTCCGACGTTTCCCCC
>NW_024807802.1:0-3534 GCF_019175285.1 Sceloporus undulatus | reverse complement strand
AAAAAAAAAGACTTTTATTGAATGTACAGCCAGATTTGTCTATCTGTCGGTATGGTTAGGTAAGCATTTCTCTTAGAATCTTGTCTGCCATATTTTGACACACCACAAGAGGTCACACAATATTTATATATCTGCTCATGAAAATTGCTTTGCTAAAGCTTCTTTAGTAAAGGCAGACATCACAAATTTAGTAAAAGACCACCAGGCCAAAATGTAAAACAATAAGACAGATTTCTTTTTTTGTGTGTATATCTGTGTGCCATAGCACTTGTAGCTTGTGAAACCTGCTATCAACATTACCCAAATATCCTTTTCATGGTACATTTCATATTGAAGGCGGGAGAAACTATCTGTGAAAATGTGGTAATTTCTGATTCATCATTAGCAGCTCATGCAAATTTGGAAGAAAAACAGGAGCAAAAATTTCATGACGCAGTAAGTAACATGTAACTGAATGATATGTGATGCAGCTAATGGATTGCCATGATTAAATAAGCATAATTAATCATGCTGTAAAAATGATTCAAGACAAATTAACTGGACAGATTAGCAATAGTGCAGGAAAAGATCTAATATGTATCAGTCAGAGTTTGTGTTCAGAAATGAGCATTGTTAGGCCATGACAATTCCAGTGAACTGCAGGACTTTATCAACCTGGTTGATCATCTGTAATGATATAGTAGCCCAATGCATGTGCTGTAGCTAGTAGCATGGTAGGTAGATTGTTTAAATGGGATATACTAATCAGAATTCTGTGATGATGATCCCATTAAAGAACATACATATATATATATATATATATATATATATATATATAATTTGTTGTAGCTTGAATTTTATGAAGACACACAAAGGTTTAATATCTGTGGTGAAACCTTTTCTTCAACTTTGAAAGTTTAATAAATGTTCTTGTTTGCATCTGTATTTTAGAAAAACGTACATTTTCATGAAAAGTATGAAACATGAAATTGATTTAAAACCTTTTTTCTTTCCCAACTTCTTATAGTTAAAGCTTGATTATATGGGTTAAGGTGACTGCAGTGCCTTCAAATGTGGGGTATACAAGTCCTGTCAATCTTGCCAAGCCAGGTTCCCCAAACTCCACTCATTTGTTACCCTATCTTTTATTGTATCACAAGCAATCAATATCCCTCTTATTAGTCAAGATGGCAAAATTAGTAAACTTCAGTATACTAGGTGCTAGAGGGGAAAAAAGATAGTTATATGTTTCCAAGAGGAATTGGCTGGATTAGATGGAGATAAATGATTTTGCTCAAGATCTCAAACTGAGTGCAAGCAGAAGTGGCAATTTGAGTTGCATATATTAATATGCTCCTTTAGCCTGTAATTGTTGACCTTTGGTCTTCGAGATGTTTTGTTCTACAATTCTCAGCCACTGCTAGCATGGCGTATGACAGAGGATGAGAGCTGAAATACAAAACATGGGGAAGGGTTGCAGAGGTTGAAAACCATTGCCTTAAGGCCATATAAGCTGCAATTTCTGTTTAGAAATTGCAAGTAAGAAGACTGAGAGACAAGTGACTTGTCAGATATGAAGATGAAACATGAGCAGAGGTAAAATCTGAATTTCAAGCACTAAACCAGGACAACCATTGCTGCTTCATACAATTATCCACCTGACCAGCAATGTTTCTTCAAGTGGTTTGCTGGCAGAAACCTCCTCATTGCTGCTTTGACTATTTTGATGATGTTGCTGATGGGAACAGAGTCTGCTAACCAGTAAGCAGCTTCATGCTTCCTTGATGCTGAGTGTAGTTGCTTTTCTGCATGAGACCTGGTAAGGGCCTCCAAATTGCCCTATAGTGATAATGGGTGTTTTTGCTCATCTTGCTCTTCACTGAGGTATTTCAGCTACTCAAATCAGCAAGTTGATGCTGTAGAAAAATAGCTGGGTGGTTTAACTGTTCTTGACCCATAGTAGAACACCTGCATTTTTAGGTGAACACTAGTTTGTTGCAATTTATTGGTTCCTGGGGTGTCAGGGACCAACATCCCTGGTTATTGTGGTGTTTCGTCTATCTAGCTGTCTTTCCTTCTGCCTCTGAACATGAGGATCTGGGACTGGTACTATCTGAGGTAGCATGTGACATAGATAGCCACAAATCCATCTGTACAAGTTTTAGTTTAACTGTTCTTTCTCTGTTTTAGAGAAAGGACTGGCACAGCAACACTCCATTCAGAATGTTGCTTGTTCCATTGTATCCTTCTTCTGAATGGTATGAGGAAAACTCACACAAGCTAGCCAGTAGGTAGACTGATACTAAAAATGTATTTCCACAAATCTCTTTAACCACAATTTACAATTTAGTATTGTTGGGGGGCAGGGAGTTTGGACATGGCAATGGGCTGCTCTCCTAGACCTCCATGCCTCATTGAAGTGTATCCTTTCCATTCTACACATGGACTGCATACACATGCATACAAACAAACATTAGAGTGATGAAATAGAGGAAATAGTGGGAATGGTGAAGTAGCTAGACTGGCCAATGATCCAATGTAAGACAGTTTGATGAAAATGCATAAACACAGGCTTTAGAGAAGCCTCTGTCATATATTCCACCACCTTGAGAGGCTATTGATGACTACATGAGATAGGGCTTTCTTTGTAGCAGCACTGTGAAATTCCCTTTCAATGAAAACCAGTCTGACTTGGCTGAGATGTATCCTTGCTTGAGATTCCATCAGGCAGTTAAGAGTTTTATTCCATTTGGCTTTTGTTTTTTAAAATGGTTTTTAATCTATATTTAAATAATGTTTTCAAATACATGTAATGTTCATCATTTTGGGGATGCTAGTGGGCAGAAAAAGTGATTAATAAATACTTTCAGCTAAAAATAGAGGCCAGCCTTTTCTAGGTTCTGACTTTAGTAACAACAGAAAGCAAAGAATGAATGTTAATGGGATGGTTTATGCTCTGCAATCCCCTGTTCCTCAGCCTCTTAAACTGTCTCTTGGTCCCAGTGTGATTGATGCAGCTTAAGAACTGTAGCAACTTTCCTGCATCATTCACAATGAGCTGGAAAGGAAAGCTCATGGGATAGGATATGGACTGGAATTGATTTTTGTTTTAAATCACTCAAGGTTCCTGTTAGAGATCTTTCACTCATTCTGGTTTGCTAGAGGGTACTATAGAGATGTATTCCTCAATTTAGAAAACCTTGAGGAATAATTTATTGCACAGCTCAATTAAATATATTATGAAGACTAAGCTCCATTAATAGTAATTGAATCACTACCCTGATATTTTTAGCTCTTTTCTGTAATGTTTCTGGAATCTTTTTCTGCTCTGTTACTTTTTATGGAGAGCGTCATAGCAATGCTAAAAATGGCAGTTGTTGAAATAAAGAAAATAAAAATAGGCACATAGGCGAGACTGCAATGTGCAGCTGAAATGTGTAGGTGGCTATCATTTATAATTTATTTGCTGCATTGCTATGAGGACTGACTACATGCAAAAACTTCAGAGATAGCTGGCTTTGAGAAGACTTTTTGTGCTAGGTATTTGTACTCTGT
>NW_024807801.1:0-3534 GCF_019175285.1 Sceloporus undulatus | reverse complement strand
AAGACAATTAACTATTGTCTAGTGTTGTAGAAGCTCTGGTCTATATCTGAAAATAAAAGGGTTAGGGGGGATTAATCTTATAATTTCGAAGGACTCTACAGTGAAAGGAAAGTGAAGGAATAAAGATAGAAAGTGAGGTTCAAGTAACTGTATCGTGATTTTGGTCTAGTAAATTGATAAAAATTAGGACGGATTAGATTAAGAGTATTGTGTAAAATTAATTAGTATATAGTAGAAAATATTGGTAAACTCCTCTATAAATAATAATAATTAAGGGGACTGGTATTTTTACAGATTTATAGGAGAATCAGTAAAAGAGTATGAACACTAGACAACAATCTCAGAAAATTAATAATCCAAGAAAGCTCTCTACGGAGAAACTGCAAATGACAGATATGAATCAGCAATTGATGGACAAAATAGATAATTTATCAATCAGTTTATCCCAGAACCTAGCGAAAGAAATGAATAATTTCAAAAAAGAAATTAAGCAGGAAATACGATCAGATTTGAAAGAAATTAATCAGAAAGTGGACACTTTAATAGCAGATAACCAAAAGATAAAACAAAGAGTGGAAATTGTGGAATTTAAAACCGAGAAACTGGAATTAGACTTTGCAAGATGGACAAATAAGAGAGAGGAGGAACTGGACGAAAAAGCGGTCTGGGAACAAAAATTAAGAGAGAAATGTGTCAAAATCAGGGGGCTCCCAGAAGAACAAAATGAGGACTTGGAAAAAAAAAATAATACCAGAAATTGCTAACTTCTTAAAAAAGGACCCTATCTTTTTCGACGATGAAATTGATAAATTATACCGAATCAACTCTATGATTTCTAGACAAAAAGGTCTTCCTCGTGACGTGGCCGTTTATTTTGTAAGAAAAAGGGTACGGGACTTATTTTTAACCACACATAATGAAACCCCTTTTACTGTCAAGAATCAAGAGGTAAAAATCTTGAAAGACATTCCAGGCCGTATTTTGAAAAAAAGAAAAGAATATATCCCGCTAACGACTTTCCTTAGAAAAGAAAATATCACATATAGATGGGAAACACCGGAAGGCCTGACCTTCTGGTGGAGGCAGAAAAGAATTAAAATCTCAAATCCAGAACAAGCTAAAGCCTTCTTAAGAAAAGAGACAGAAAATCTAAAAAGACAACATAAAGGAAGTGCTTCTAATCCCAGATCTAACGAAGGAAGAGTAAATACAAGAAACATAGAAGAAAGAAAAAGCTCTTTGCTTGTCCAAGAAGAAAATGCTGAAGAGATAAATCAGGAGGAAGAAAGCGAACAAAATCTAAGTGCAGAAAATACAATTGATTCTGACGTTGACCCAAGCGAGGAGTTCCTCGAAGAAGATAGGATCAGAAAAGAAAAGGGCAGAAACGAAGATACAGGCTAATTGTGAAGAATTAAGTTAATACCTCCTCTACTCCTTTGATAAGTTTAAACCCAGTCTTATTAACTTTTGAATATACTAATAAAATTTCTTTATAATAAAATAATTGTTGTGGAATCTGATCTCTGAATTGTTTAAAAGATACAGTTAAAACAAAACATGGCGGAATATTTAAAGATGCTATCATGGAATGTACAGGGATTGAATACGCCTCAGAAGAGGAAAAAAGTCTTTCATTATCTTCAAAAATTGAAATTAGACCTAATTTGTATACAAGAAACGAGAATTAAACAAAAAGATACAAGACATTTAAGATGTATAAAATTGGGACAAGAATTTATATCTGCATCCAAATTTAAAAAGAAAGGAGTAGCAATTTATGTAAATACTAAATATGAGGCAAAAGAAATCTATAGTGATCCAGAGGGGCACTACATTATAATTGAATTAAATTGTAAGGGACAAAAATTATTAACGGTAGGGGTGTACGGGCCATTAGAGAGCAAAAGTAAATTCTATAAAAAATTAAAAAACAAGATATTAGCTTATGATTATGACTCGATAATGATGCTCGGGGATTGGAACGGAGTATTAAATCCAGAGATTGATAGATTATCAGAGAGAAAAATAAAGAAACAACAAGGGAGACTCCCTAGAGAATTTTTTGATATGAAGGAGATATTGGTCTTAGAGGATACATGGAGGGTTAAAAATAGACAAGAAAAGGACTTCACTTTTTTCTCAAACCCACATAAGACATGGTCTCGCATTGACATGATACTAGCTTCTTTTCATCTGCTCGCAAGGATTTGCAACGCAGAAATTTTGCCTAAAATATGGTCGGATCATAACCCGGTAAAGGCAAATTTGAAAATAGGAGAAAAAGAATTTAATTGGAAATTGGATAATAGACTGTTAAAAGATGAGAACCTGAATAAACAATTAAAGGAAAACATACAAAATTTTTTCAAGGAAAACATGGATAAAGGAACGAGTATGCAAATGGTTTGGGATGCTCACAAAGCCGTAATAAGAGGCTGGTTTCTTAAAAAAGCATCAGAAATTAAAAAACGGAAAAATGATAAGTTAGAAAAATTAAATAAGGAACTGAAGGAGAAGGAAAAGAAGTTAAAAGTAAATTTAGAAGATACGAAAACTCAAACAGAAATAAAATTTATTCAAAGTCAAATATCCAATATATTGGTGGAACAAATGGGAAAAAAATTAAAATTTGTAAAACAAAAATTTTTCGAAACAGCTAATAAAACAGGGAAATTACTGGCATACCAAATTAAGAAAGAGAAAGCTAAACGAACAATAGCAATGATAAGAGATGAGAAGAATGTTTATACTGATCAGAAACAAATTAAAGAATGCTTTGTAAGATTTTATAGAGATTTGTTTAAGAAACCAATAATTAAAGGGAAGAAAATTGAAAATTATCTGGAATCAATTAAAATACAGAAAATCACGGAAGAACAGAGGAAGCAATTAAATTCTGATATTACGGCGGATGAGCTATCACAAGCCATACATAAAAGTAAAACAGGGAAAGCACCAGGTCCGGATGGATTTATAGGTGAATATTATAAGATAATTAAGGAAAGCATAGAGGGCCCAATGTTGAAGTTGATGAATGAGGCCTTGGAAGGGAAAATACCCCAGACATGGACACACTCTACGACAATTTTGATACCAAAGGAAGGTAAAGATTTAACGACCCCGAAAAATTACAGACCTATAACATTATTGAATTCGGACTATAAATTATTTGTTATGATTTTGGCAGAAAGATTCAAAAATATATTAAGTAATTGGATACATCATGACCAAAATGGCTTCCTTCCAAATAGATTCATAAAGGATAATATTAGATCCCTGATCAATATGGGGAGAATAGCAATCATAAAAATGTCAGTTTTACCCAGGATTCTATATTTATTCCAAAATCTCCCAATAATTAGTACTGATGAACCATTTAGGAAATGGGAAAAAGATATAACAAATTATATTTGGAATAGTAAAAAAGCTAGAATAAAAATAAAAATTTTACAAGACTCGGTGGAAAGGGGTGGATTGGCGTTACCCAATCTTAAATGGTATTATCAAGCTTGTGTCATGGAATGGATAATT
>NW_024807800.1:0-3534 GCF_019175285.1 Sceloporus undulatus | reverse complement strand
TCCAGAGATACATTCAAGAAGAAGATGTGCCAACCTTTCTCAATCCACAGATAGGTGCCTGTCATTCCAATTCCAGAACTCCTTTATCTCAAGAGTGACTTCTCTTGAATCCTTTTCTCTTCTTCTCTGCCCACTGTCTGAACTCCCTACTCATTTGGTGATTAATAAACTAGATTTCATCCACCCTGTTCCATGGCATTTCTTTATTTTAGCCTTGACTGGGTCCAGGGAGGTGACCTAGAGTAGGTTCACTGAGCAATGGAGAGTCATTCAGGGGGCCATCGTGGTGCAAGAGGATGGCATCCTGCAAATGTCTGCCTTCTGTTTTTGGACTAGTGGCTGCTGGCTGTTATGCTAAGTTTAGGAGGATCAGACGAGGAGCTGTTACATGGGCTGCTTCCACACTGCAGAAATAATGCAGTTGGACACTGTTTGACCTGCCATGCTGGCACTGGGGAGGAAAAGGTAAGGAAGGAAGGAGGGAGGGAGGGAGGGAAGGAAAGAGTTGGGGGAGGAGAGGGGAGGGAGGGAGGGAAGTTGTCTCCAATGGCGGTGCGCGTGCACGCATGCCGCCATTGGGGACAACTTCCGGATTTGCCATGCGCGTATGCTCAAATCCGCGTATAAGGAGGGCCGAGTGTATTAAATGATCTCACAGATGGTGTTTTTCCAGAGAAGCCTGCACCGGGTTCCAATCCTCCTTGAATCTGTCTAATGAACCGGATCTAATTAAAGAAGTCAACGTCTCCTTTCCCGCTTTCTTTACCCGCTCTAAAGCGCTTGGCATCTCTGCCTCCTTCCACCTTCTAGCTGCGGATATCCAAGAGAACAGGATCTTTCCGGGTTTCCCCTACTTCTTTTTCAAGCATTTTAGGATTTTGTACTAGACTTCTCTGTAAGGCCTCTGCTATCGCTGTCTGTATTGTCCCCCAGAAGAGTTTAGCTTTCGGGCAACTCCGCCACATGTCTATGGTGGTGCCCCTCTTTGTTCCACATTGCCAACATCTGTCGCTTGTATCCTTGCACATAGGAGCCAGATACCCTCTAAACTGGATCTTAAAGCACTGCTCCTTCAGGTCCATGGAAAGCGTGTGTCCTTGAGTCTCTTTCTCCAGTTTTCCTCCTACTCTTCTAATAAGATATTTTCTTCTCCTCAGTCTCTGGACCACTTTATCATACAGTCTTTGATGGTTTCTGTTTCGAAATCATCTTTCCATCTTTCCCCAATAACTCAGTTTCTGTTTTCTTATCTAGCTTCAGTCTTTCAGAGAGCTGTCTATAGACATACCATTGGTGCCTAAATCCGGGGATTTCATAACCAGATCAACTAGCTCATTTTGTCCTAATCTTTCTGTCTTTCACAATCACTTGCCTTTGATAAAAGGCCTCATTTATAGACGCCCACATTGCAATTTTCCTCTTCATCTACAGTTTGTATTTCTGCCAGACAGTTTTTCCGCACATGATGATGCAAGAACTCCCTGTTGGCTTTCTTCACCTCGTTGTAAAGCATGTATGCGTGACAACCGGACACAGTCGCCAGTTTAATTTTGGGATTTGCAGTTTGTTGTGGAACCAGGGTTCACAAAACTACAACTCCCAAGATTCCATAGGATGGAGCAATGGCAGTTAAAGTCATATCCAACTGCGTTATTTCTGTGATGCAGATGCAGCCATAGGCCCCATACAGACTGCCAAAATAAAGCTGCTTTGGGACACTTTGGAGGTATGCTGTTTCAATGACGCATGCATCCTAAGAGTCTGGACGCTGCACCAAAGACTGGATCGTGGCTTCCGGACTCTTAGGACACATGCACCATTGAAACAGCATACCTCCAAAGTGACCCGAAGCAGCTTTATTTTGGCCTGTCTGTATGGGGCCTTAGTTACACATTCATACCAATATAGGATATCAGTGAGTATTGTTATTGCGCTTGGGGAGCAGGTCCCAAATGGAAACTCTCTTCCAACGCTATGATTCTGGTATGGTTTTCATAAGCACTGATAGTAGGAAGCATTGCATTTGCAGAGAAAGTGACATATAAGACTTTAGTTGACATTTGTCTATTTGCTTCATGAAAGCAACCTTTTTTTGCAGGGTGGGCAGGGAAGATTTAAGCTCCCTTTCTGGATGGTAGAAGTCACACAAGCCAATTGCTGGCTGAGGATGATGGGATTTACAGTCCACAAAACCAAAGAAAGGATAGTGAAAGAATGAAAAAGCTCTGTAATGTGTAATGTGTCATATAATATACTAATACAATATGTATAAGGGGAAGTCAAAGGCCAAACTCCTCTGAACTAATCTTGTCAAGAAAACCCCATGAGAGGTTTGCTTTAGGGTTGCCATAAGGCAGGAACAACTCAAAGGCACACAACAACAACAACATCTACTCCAGAAGTGAGCTGGCAGTTCCACTTTTGGGGATGTACATTCCAACATTTTGGGAAAGAACCAGGTTGGGCCAAAGCATAGGCTCTAATAACAGCTATAGCAAAGTGGCCTGTGGTCCATGGATGCACTCCTCTCTATGTGGATACTATTCACTCTCTCTCTCTTCAAATACCGTGAATTGGTGAAGATGTCAAATTTTACCAAAGTCCCATTGAAATTGTTCTTCAAATACCTGGAAGGATGGCTTTTAAGAGTAAGGACAATGCCTTTTTCATTGCACCAAACGTGGGACCTTGGGTGACTTGAACGTGAAGAGGTTTCCTTTACACTCCTCCAAGAAATCCTACTAGGTCTGGTGTGTCCTGGGGAAGAGGCCAGACATTTCATAATCGTTTAGGCCTCTAGATCCAGGACAGGCTTTTCCCCCAAACAGGAATTAAACCAGAATTCAACTTCTGGTTGGAAAAAAGCTTTCCTGGGGTGTCGTTCCACCGCAATCATGGGTAAAATGGACATTTCTATTTCAAATCTAAGGCGTTTGGAGAACTTAAGGGACCCTAGAAATGGTTTTGGAGGCACACATGGGGCACACCAAGGAGCATCATTCCCACTCACAACATTGGCTGGAACTCATGATAACAGTAGCAAAGGTGTAACGTAGAGTTATACGTCCATTGACCGATTTGTAGGATCCAGCATGGCACAGTGGTTTGACTCTGGAGACCAGGGTTGAGTTTCCAGCTTGGCCATGGAAACCCATTGGGTGACCCTCCCCTTGCGCAGGTCACACACTCTCAGCCTCGGAGGAAGGCAATGGCAAACCTCTTCTGAATAAAGCCTGCCAAGAAACTCCAGGATAGTGTTACCACAAGTTGGAAATGACTTGAAGGCACACTACAACAAACTGATTTCTAGTCACAGTCCCTATGTCTCCTAGCATTCCCCCTTCAGAAAACATGAAAGCCTTGAAACGATGACTAAAGAAAGCCAGAGAGGAAAGGGCCAAGGCAGGCTTGCTGTTGGGCATTAAGGAAACATGCTTGAACCCCATTGCAAGTAATGGGGCTCGGGCTCATGGTGGCACGAAAGAAGCATATAATGCACCCACATATGTTGCGGGTGCATTGTACTTTGCAGTG
>NW_024807799.1:0-3535 GCF_019175285.1 Sceloporus undulatus | reverse complement strand
GTGCCCAACACTGGACACATTTTTTCTGGTGAGGTCTGACCGAAGTAAAATAGTCTGTGTCCTTTGGATACCAAAATCTATGGATGCTCATGTCCCATTATCTGCATTGGCATAGTAAAATTGTGGCAAAATCAAAGTTTGCTTTTTGAAATTTTAAAAATATAATAATAATAATAATAATAATAATAATAATAATAATAATTTATAGCCCACCCAATCACAAGGAATCCAGGCGGGTTACAACAATAAAAATAAAGAGAATAAAATAAAATACAAAAATAAATAAAATACTGTAAAATAAAACAGAGTGACGTGAGTTACAATAAATTTACAGTTAGGCCTGATGGGAATCGGGCCTGTCTTTTTCACTCCCTCCTAGGTCTGATGATGACAGTTGGGGCGGAGGGAGGGCTCTTCTTTTTGAGGCCAGAATATAATTTCAATTTAATTTAATTTAATTTAATTCTTCTCATTAATTTAAGAGAAGAATTGGTGGACAGAGTGACGTAAGTCACAGTAAATGGGGAGAGGAACTAGGTAGGGAGGCCTGCCGGAAGAGATCTGTCTTAAGAGCCTTCTTAAAGGCTGTAAGAGTAGAAATGTCGTGGATCTCCTTTGGCAGGTCATTCCAAAGGTTCGGAGCTGCGATGGAAAAGGCCCTCTGGGTGACTAGACTAGATTTTATTGGCTGAAGTAGATTCTTCCCCGAGGAGCTTACAGTGTGGGACAGACAGTATGGAAGTAGGCGATCCCTTAAGTATTCTGGACCCAAGCTTTAAAGGTAATCACCAACACCTTGTACCTTGCCCGGAAACTAATTGGCAGCCAGTGCAGGGATTTCAAAACTGTTGTTATGTTATCATTACGAGAAGTACCTATAATTAACCTGGCTGCCATATTTTGTTCAAGTCGAAGTTTCCGAACTTGGCACGAGGGTACCCCATGTAGAGCGCATTATAGAAGTCCAATCGAGAGGTTACCAGTGTATATACTACTGTTTCCAGGTCTCCCGATTCCAGGAAGGGGCGCAGCTGGCGTATCAGCTGAAGCTGATAACAAGTGCTCCTGACTGTCTCATCCACCTGAGCTGTCAGGTGAAGCAACGAGCACCCCCAAGCTGCGGACAGAGCCTTTCAGGGGAAGTGTGACCCCATCCAGAACTGGCAGACATAATTCCATACCTGGGCTTGGGTTTCCTATAGCGAGTACCTCCGTCTTACCTGGATTCAGCTTGAGTCGGTTTTCCCTCATCCAGTCCAATACCACCCCAAGACAGGCATTCAGAGGAGAGATGCCATCCTTAGTCACTTATATGTTCAAGTCAGGGATGGTTGAATCTGTGGGTGTAGAATTTGTGTATTTGGAGGGCTAAATGTACTATTACTTTCCTCAGTCTAGACACTATACTTGTATTGCTGCAATCTAGAATTGCATTGGCTTTTTTAGCTGCCACATCACATTGTTGGCTCATGTTCAGCTTGTGGTCTACTAAGAGTCCTAGATCCCATTTATATCTCCTGTTGTCAAACTAGGTGCCAGTTCTGGCTTTTTGATGACCAGCCAGAACTAGATCCTTGGGTTTTGCCAGGACTTTACCAGTTGTTGTCACCTCCATGTCTTTTTAGTCCATTGGGGGACAGGTGCTTGTAATTTTTTCTTGGATCTGCACTAGATCTCTTCTAATTATTGTTGTTGGTATGGGTTTCCTGAGCTGATCCTATGATGTGAAAGGCAAATTTTCTCCTCCTTTCTATTTTCATTTTCACAATGTTATAGGGCTATAGTGCAGCAGTGCAACTTCACTGATGCACTATATAATTTTTTAAAGAAGTTAGAAGAAGAGATTGAGCCCTTTTTAAAAATTCCAATATATATAGGAATTTAAAAAGAGACCTGCTTGAGGGTGAGAATAAAATGTTGCAACTGGTGCTGGGAATTATCAGAAAATAGTCAGGACAACAGAAATGTTTGCTAGAATCCTGTTGGGAAGTTACAAATGATTAAATGCTGTAGTTATGGTACTATGCAGTGACTCCTGTTCCGATCCCCCCAATCCCTACTTACAAGGCAGCAACTGCTTCATTTGATGGGTGTCTATTCCTCTGTCACTTGGGGAGCAGATAACTAACAGTCCTCCTCCCTTCTGTGAGTGATCTCAAGCGTGATGCAGTTTCCCCTCATACCGGAGATCACTTGCACAACAAGGGGCTGGACTGCTTCCTAATCTACTGGGACGCAGTTCCCCATTGATCACAGCAACTGCTGCCCAAGAACTTAGGACTGGGGAACTTTCAAGTCCCTATCTATCCCCTAAACTAGGAGATAGGTAGGGATCATGAATCCTAAGCAGTCATGAGCGTGTAACAGTAGGTTAAACATCCATAACAGCCCAACAAGATTCTGGCAATTCGCTATTTGTAAAATAATAAAAGAACCATAGTAATAAATACTGCAACTTCTTGAAACATTTGCCCCATCTGTAAGATCCCACAGTCCCTAAACCATCATATGGTATTGCACACATTTTCCTGCAAATTCTGCCTGACACAGATATCCGTACATTGCTCGGCAGGGTGCACACTAGTCTTTTCCCCTCAACACACGCTGGTTGTTGGAAGGGAAGTTTTCATGCAGCAGGCTTTCCATCTCTGTTTTGTTCTCTGAAACAAGTAGCAGGAACAAAGGAAGGAGATGAAGGGTCCATGGATTTGCTAACTGCCAGGCAAGGAGGAGGGGTCAAGAAAGAGATCACATATTTGCTGCAAGGGGTTTCGAGAATCCTCCCTTATTATTGTATTGTTTTAATTCCTTTGTGCTGCCAAATTAAATCTGTGGCAAAGATGCCAGCAGAATTTTAAATTGAGATGGAAAATGTGGTTTGTTTATGACTACATGCATATATATATATATATATATATATATATATATTGAAATTAAAAGACACAGAGACAGGCCAGGAAAATGTTTTAGATTTGTTAAAGAGTTGGTGCAAACACAAGAGGATCAAAAACATCAGCTAAGGATGAGATTGTTGTTTGTTTGCTTTTACATCACTTTACATTGTAGTCCTTTAAAAATTATTTGAATCAGCTTTTAAAATTGTATTTTTTTATTTTATTCTTTTGTAATTTTGTGAATGCCTATTCTTGTCTATTCTTATATAGCTATAAACAAATGAACACAAGCTGAGGAGCACTTCAATAATGAACTATTCTCACTCTCAAGGTAAAGGGATCACCTATTGTTTTAATGAAACAAGAAAAAGACACTTTTAATACAACACAGCCTTATACTAATTCTAAGCTTCCTCCTTCTCCTCCTCTTCAGCTTTGTTATTACCATAAGTATAAGGGTCAAGAGTACTGATAACACTTCTCACACATTAGGTCAGTAATTATTACTGAAGTCCTATAAGAAATATTAATATTATTTTTCATTCTAATTGTGAAATCACATGATGGTTGTCAACAGAAATGGACCCAAAATGGGGCCACTTGATACAGAAAAGGAGGTATTGGCATGTTCATAAGAAACC
>NW_024807798.1:0-3535 GCF_019175285.1 Sceloporus undulatus | reverse complement strand
TCTGTTGGAGCGCTCTGGTGCCACAACAAATTACAATTCCCAGAATTTCATAGCATTGAGCAGTGGCAGTTAAAGTGATGTCAAACTGGCTTATTTCTGCGGTGTGGATGGAGCCTGAAGCACAAAAACAAAGGTGGTATGATATACATTTGTATTTGAGTATAGATTTGCAGTGTCGAGACATTGTTAGAAAAACCACCTACAACTGGAATAAATGTATAAAGATAGATGATTGTGTGCGTGTGTTTGTTTTCAGGTTCAGTCTGTGCCAGATAATAGAAGGCAAGCAGAGAGTCTCTCTCTTACCAGGGAGGTTTCCCAAAGCAGGAATTCTTCTGTGTCTGAGCATTTGTCTGAGGAGAAGGCACAACTCTTCAGTAAGATGATAGCATTGCAGGGTAAAAAACAAAAAATGGACAAATTGCTAGGAGAATTGCATACACTTCGTGATCAGCATCTTAACAACTCATCTCGTAAGTATTCTGCACTCTGGCTTTAAGAGTTACATTTTGTCTTCTTTTAGTTTAAGGGAGGGTACAACCTAATGATACAAGACTTGCTACGAAAGATGAAAAATACATCAGAACCACCATTTAAAAAAAAACATTTTGAAATATTTTTGTGTGTGTTTGGATGCTCAATATTGAGGTCTAAATTACTCCTTAGCCTAACCTTCCTATATAAAGTTGGATAAATGTTCTCAGATGCAAGTAGGGAGGGGATAGACTGTTATATGTACATGTGTTAATATGTACGTAGAGGTTACCAAATTTGGTTCTGACCATTCAGACTTGATGGAGATGCATATTCAGATTTCTTCTCTTTTAACAAAGAAGGAGCTGTCTATTTTACACTTTCACAGTGTTGTTGCAAAGATAAACATCCTATGAATTGCAAAAAGCTTGGGCACTTGCCTCCGAAAATAGATAATCATTCCTGTTGTAGAAGTTCATTTCTTATTAAAGTGGGGCTTTGATACCTGCTGAGGTTTGGTTCCAAGTTTCATTATATAATGTGAGATAGTAAAATGGTGCCCCTTATGGCAAAATCAAGGTTTGCTTTTTGGATTTTTCTTTTTAACATTTTCGTGATGTGGATGGTTGAATCTGTGGATGCAGAATCTGTGGATTCAATGGACTAGCTGCAATTCATTCTCTTTGTAGGAGGGTTGTGAGGATCTTCAACCATGATTAAATTTTACTTGTAACAGGGGTGACCTAAGCTGCTCTGTATAGGGTTTCAGATAACTTGTCCTTCAGAATTTAAAGAGAAAGGGGCATATTTGCCTCCTTGTTGCTAAACAGCATCTGCTTTCTTGTTCCTCTTCCATCAAATAAAGAGAGGGAGATGAAACAAAGAGTAAGTATGTAATGGACTGCGAGCTGAAGTTAGTATTATACTGTCTTCATCCAAAGCAACTATTACGATGCACCATTTTCCCTTTCTCTTTTTAAAAAAAATACAGAATTTGTATTTAGGCAAAACTGAACAAAAATGGAAATTTTGAGTATGATGGATTTGTGTAAATTACATTTTTTTCTCTGTGTAAAAGCCCCTCCTGAATGTCTTGCAGAATCCTCCACCAAATTATTTATTTATTGCGTTTATAGGTTTCTGTAAAATCATTATTTTATAGACACATATAAATACAATAAATAAATAAAATTTTACGGACAAAAACGATAAGCTCATTGCTAGGAAGGAGTGCGAGGAGTTAACTAGAGTGGAAATAAAATATTCTCTATCTACTATTGAACCATACTTACAGTAATGGCCCATGTTCCATTCAAGAAATAAGCAGGCTGGATACTTTCCTCACTTCAGATGTTTGAAGGAGTACTTAATTCTGCAATTTCAAGACTGCTTGTATGTAGTTAAAAGGGGGAATGCCATTATTTATGCCTAATTTAGTGCCTTCCAGAAGTTTTCTATGAATTTCAGCATGATGGTAATTGTGCTCCTTTGGAGAGTACCAACTTGGAGAGAGCCACATTGATTGATTGTTCCTACCATAGTATCTAATCATAAATACAATCCTGTATTCTTTTTTGCACATATAATATCTGATCATTTTCTAATTTGCAGTGTTGCCTGCTTCAGAATCTCCTCAAAGGGGTATTGATCAAAGAAGTACAACTTCAATAGCTTCTGCACCTGTAGGGATTGCAACAGGTGTCAATGAGGAACCTAACAGCTTAGCATCATCCGTTGTCTATCACCCGGATTCTGTAACTTCACAGAATGAAAGTGAAGAGGATGACAACCTAAATACAACAGAAAAACTTCAGTAATATACTCTTACCTACTAATATTGTACTATTGGTTGAACCAATTGACTGTACTAAACAGTTGGGAAGAGCATTTATTTGAGAGCATTTTTGTTACATAGTTGTGACAGTTTAAGTCATGGATATTTTCTATTTTTACATGACTCTATCAATAGGTACTACACTGCAGTGGATTACAGTTCCATTGTGAGTTCAAACTGTTTGCTGGAACAAAGGCAAGGTTGTGTGTTCACTGTTCATTTGTATAGTTTCATACTGAATGTTTAATGTATGCATAGTTTCTGGTTCATTCAAGAAATTATAAATGATTGGCTGTGATTCCTTATAAATACATTTTTCCTAGTGCTTGGCAATGCTGTATTATCTGTGCTGTCCTCTAGAATCATAGTTTGTGGTCTTGGACTTTAATCAGAAGAGTGCAGAGCTGTAGATATATTTTGGGAGGTGGTGTGGTTATTAAGAGGTAGCGACATGGATTGGTCATATTCAGATCAACTTTAATCTCACTAGGTGACCTTAGGTGTGTCACCATCCCTCTACTTTGGCAAGCCTATCTGAAGTATAGGGATAAAACCAATCCACCTTTTACAGGATTGTGTAAAGGTTGCAGCAGTGTAATCTGAAGAAATCTGAATACAGTACTGTAACATACTATGTTCATGCTAAGCAGTAGTGGTCAGATTACGAAAGAACTACTCAGATGTTTGAAATGCTATAGTTTAACAACTGCCTTGTTATAAACCCCAATGCTAGCCTGCTTAGCTTATGTGAAGCCAGAGAAATCAGAGGTTTTAGTATTTCCTTGGGTTGTTGTTTTTTTAATGCCTTTCCTCTTTTGCCCAATTTTTCCAGTATGTATCCATAAAAACCTGGTAGTTATCAATTTTTGCTCAAAACTAATTATTCTGAGGAAACATCCAATCTTTACTACCCCAGGATTCCATTTTCTTTTACATAAAGAAAAATTTAAGCAAGATTCTTAAGTCAGTTCAGATTCTACTGAACAATCTGTCACTTTAAATATTTTTCATTGTAGGAAGTTGAATGAAGTTCGGAAGAGACTGAATGAATTGCGTGAGTTAGTCCACTACTATGAACAGACCTCAGATATGATGACAGATGCTGTTAATGAGAACATTAAAGGGGAAGAGGAGACAGAGGATTCAGAGTGTGATTCTGACCTAGAGAATCCACAGCCTGTTACCAATATTAGGTTGGTTAATTATTAACATTTTCTATTAAAATGA
>NW_024807797.1:0-3535 GCF_019175285.1 Sceloporus undulatus | reverse complement strand
TAACTCTGGAGACCAGGATTTGATTCCCAGCTTGGCCAGAAAGCCCATTGGGTGACCTCAAGCAAGTCACATGCTCTCAACCTTGGGGAAAGCAGGGGTAAACTTGTTGCCAAAAATGTTGCCAAGAAAACCCCATGATAGGTTTGCCTGAGGGTCGCCATCAATTAGAAACAATTTGAAAGCACACAACAACAACAGTAATAAGCTGGTAACCAAGCTTGCAAAATGGATGTTCTTTAGGCTGTCTGACAGGGATAGAGAGGCACAAACCAACTGCTTTCTCTTGCCTTTCTTAGCCATCTCAGGATGTGGTCAAAGACATCATCCAGTTATCGAAGGACACACTAGAAAAAATTGACAAAGCTCGATCTGAAGGATTATACCATGAAGTAAGTCAGGATTCCTTTTCAGTGTTTTGAGCAGGTATGCAAACCACCCCTATGTCAGTGTAACTCTACAGCCAGAGGCGGTTGCTAAACATGATCCACAGCTGCCATCTGAAATGGTACAGTCTAAGAAGGATTGCAGCACTCAGTGCATGTGAACTAGCCATGCTGTTCGCATTGATTGGAAATCACAAAGTGAATAAGCATGTCTGCATGTGGAACTGGACACATGGTGGAGGTGGTGAATTTCAGAGCTGGGAGAAGTCACACTTTTGGATTATAGCTTCCAAAATATACTAGTCAACATGTCTAGTCAGGGGACCTTTCCCACTACAGAAATATAGCACAATGGTTCCACTTTAACAGCCATTGCTGCATCCTATAGAATTCTAGGGCATGAAGTTCTAGTGCATGAAGATTTTTCTGGCTGAGAATTCTAAATATCCCTCTCTAAATGGTATATCATAGGATTCTATAAGATGTTGCCATGGCAATTGAATAGGCATCATAGCAGTATGACTGCGTAGTGTGAAAAGGTCTTGCAGGTGATTCTCCTGCATTGTTCACTGAAATAAATTTGACCAGTGACTTTCACATAGTTCTTAAAGCTAAACTTGATTAAAGTTGGGACCTTCTGAAGGGGTCTGGGACACGGGCGACTGGCTGAACAGCTGCTCCGTTTTCCCCGGCTCCAAAAGGAACAACACGTGTGCCAACGGGAAAAATCGATTCCAAACAAGCCCCCTTTTCATAGTCAGAACAAGGGACATTTTGGAATTGATTGAGAAAGCAGGGCGGAGCCGAATCTGAACGCGGGTTGTTCCGCCAGTGGGAATGACCCCTAGGTGAATCACTTGATGACATTAAAAAATAAAAACCAAGACATACAGTGGTCCCCAATTCCCATGTAATTTCTTGTATTGTCACACCTAAGCATCACAGATATGGACAATTATGTTCTGATTTTTATCTGCTTTTTCTTTCTGTTGTTGTTCTAGGTTGTAAAGCTGTGCCGAGACTGTCTGGCAAAGCAGGAACCAGTTCTAGGAGACACAAACATTTACATGCTGCGGATCCTGAGTATTTTGTCAGAAGTTCTCTCTTATCTCCAACTCGTGGATGAAGCAGCTGGCCACTCAAAACGGATGGTGGATGGCTACCTGTATGCAATATAAGTCCTGTGCTACACAGCAGAGATAGGCAACCCAGTGCCCTCAAGGTGTTTTGGACCACAGTTCCCATAATCCCTTACCTGGGGTTTATGGGAGTTGTAATCTAAAACGACTGGAGTTCACCAGAATTCTACTCCTGTTCATTTATTAATATTTCTATGATTTCTTCTTTTTAGTATATGACCAAAATATCTATTAAGTGTTTTTCTATATGTATGTGCCCTTCTGGGAGAGAATAATAGGAGAGATATGGGAGAGAATAATGGAGTCCATTTAGTGGCACCAGCAGTGTTGCTCTTGTAATGTTGCTTGGAAGTCTGGGTTGGGAGGCAGGCTCTCTTCTGCTGCTAAATGTACTCTGAATCCATATCCCATACAAATTAATGAGAGACATTGACATTCAAGCTTGTGTCTGTTGTGTTCATGCTGAAGTAGACTGGTTCCTTGGGAACTTGTGTGTGTATGTGTGCATGTCCCATTCAGCATCATAGCTCCTCCTCCAAAAGACAGAAGATGGTGCGATCACCTTGATGAAGCTATCCAGGTGTCTGTGTGGTTGATGCCTGGATGGGAGACCATCTGGGAACACCAACTGTGCCACCTTGAGTTTCATGAAAAGAGAAAGGGGAATTAATACCCGCATACCTAGAAAGATATACTTTGCATTCTGCCGAGCTCAGAGAGACCTGGATCTGTCTTGGTCCTGGTGTTTATTCTCTTTACTGCAATGTCCTTAGTGATGGATGGATAAACCAAGAGATAAGTGCACATTATCATTTGTTACTGGGACTATGTGAGTGGAAGAAAGGCTGGAATGAGCCATGCTTCTCCAGACCTGAACATCTCCACACACACACACATACTACTGAGGCAGTGTTTTTATCCAGCTGGGAATACAGGCAAGGATATATGTATCTTCCAAGTGCTGATATGAAAGTATACATTTGCTTCTTAATTTGTACTCTGCAGGAAGCTGTACCACCCAAACAATGCACAGCTTGGGATGGCCCTTATGAGAGCAGGAGTGACACACTGGCATGCAGGTCTCATTGAAGCAGGGCATGGGATGATTTGCAAAGCCTACGCTATTCTTCTTGTGACACATGGCCCCACACACCCAATTACCAAAGATTTGGAGGTAGGTACCAAACACATACAGCTTTTCCGAATGTACATCAGCTATAGCAAATACAGTTCTTGTTCTATGAATGTCAAGTCCAGACAGGCTACATGAGTAATTCAACAGCCATTTCCACACTATAGAATCATACTACTGTAACTCCATTTTACATTGGTCATTTCTTATCAGTAGACTCCCTTATTCTCTCTATGGAGAAGGGAAAATTGACCTTGAGGAAGGATAGAGCCAAATGATGCCAGAGGAGAGGGAGGGGATTGCTCTCTGCCATCTTGGCCCTTGGGTATAAGCCATCCCTTTGGGATCATTTTGCATGCACACACAGGTACACACACACACACACACACACACCATGTTGTGGCTACAAAGATACACTTGAACATGAGAGGATCACAGCTTGGAAAAGTTATACTGCAGGTATGGGATTCTGGGATATGTGATCCCAAAATAGTAATTATCCCAAACTCTTGTGTGGCCTATGCTTGAGGAAATCTCAAAAGCCAGAGAGGTGGTTGAGTAAGATTTCCCATAGTAAGAAAGGTGACCAGATGTCTCCCTTTCCAGGACTAGTCCTACATTTAAAATATTTATCCAAGAGGAATTTTAAAATGTCCTCTATTTTGAACAGGCCTAAGAAGCATGACATTACATTTATATTAGGGTTTTTGGGTTTTATGACAGTTTGTGATAAGAAGTGGGCTTTGACTCCCCAGTGGGCAGGAGGGGATCCTGACTAGCACAGAGCTGTACATCTCACGGGTCCTTTGTTTCCATCCATTCAGGCCATGAGGATTCAGTCTGAGATGGAGCTGCGCATGTTCCAGCAGAATGAGTTTATG
>NW_024807796.1:0-3535 GCF_019175285.1 Sceloporus undulatus | reverse complement strand
GTTTTTAATCCTGTCTTTATTTATTTATTAACTTATTCTTGGGATGTTTTTTTATCAATGGTATTATTATTGTCTTATTTGTTTATATTATTTATAAAAGAAGATCTGTCTGGAAGGGGAAGATAATCAAGTGATCAATAAAGTTATTGGATCAAAAATGGGACAGACGACTTATTTAACGTTGTTGTTGTTGTTGTCGTTGTTACAGTTACCTCACCTTTCTTTATCATAGCACCAGGCATATGCACTAAAAACACACTTAAAATCCACAAACTGCAAGTATCTAAAATCACAGTTTGCAGTCGCAAGTTGCAAAACTGGATAATTCGCACCCGCATCTCCCACCTCAACGCTTCAGGCAAATCCTATGGACTCAAAGGTGGGAGACATGGTTGCAAATTATCCAGTTTTGTTGAATTTAGCAAGAGGACAATGCTGGATGATGAACACTGGATGCAGATCTCCAAGGCTACGGACATACTGGAAAATTAATAATAATAATAATTATTATTATTATTATTATTTATTTGTATCCCGCCTCTCCCACAGGATCGAGGCGGCTTATGGCAGGAATGAAATACATACAGTATAAAAATAAATTCCATGATCCCTTCCCTCCTAAAACAATGTCATTGTAATTCTTACATAACAATAATAAAATTGATAAAATACCATTTGAATCATTAAGACAGCCACAGACAAGGAGACTCTATGTCTCTCGCTGCCAAGATTGGTGATGTTTCGGATCTCTTCCAACAGGAAAGGCCATTATTTAGGAGCGGATGAAGAAAAGGCCAGCCTGGTCTTTATTGGCTGCAGTAAATTTTTCCCAGAGGACCTCAGTGTGTGGGATGGACTATATGGAAGCAGGCGATCCCGCAAATAGGTTGGACCCAAGCCATGAAGGGCTTTAAAGGTCGTCACCAACACCTTGTACCAGAAACTAATAGGTAGCCAGGGGAGAGATTTTAAAATCGGTGTTATGTGGTCACCTCTCGCTGTCCTGGTGACTACTCCAGATGCCATGTTTTGAACTAATTGATGTTTCTGGACTAGGCACAAGGGTAGCATTGCAGAAGTCAAGTCGTGAGGTTACCAGCGCATGCACCTCTGTTTCCAGGTCTCCTGGTTCCAGGAAAGGACGCAGCTGGTGTATCAGCCGGAGCTGATACCAAGCACTCCTGACTGTTGCATTTATCTGGTTTGACATCTGAAGCGATGAGTTGTTAGGAAGGAACAAATTAGGGGAATTTAATTAGCTCAAATATTACGAGAGGCATGTCCTAACAATGCACGCAGCGGAGTTGGGTCCCTATGTGTATACCAGAGGTCATCTAGTCCACCCCCAGAGAGAAAGAGACTCAAAATGCCAATGAGTTGCAATAAAAATATAAAACATTTATTAAAGCCACACAACAAAGGGGATCACACACGCACACACACATTCAATGCTAAAGCAAGGGAGGGGTGAGCTAGGGAGTAGAGGAGAAAGGACAGAGGCACCGTTGGGATATTTACCTTAGGAGTCTTCTCCAAAGCGATGGATTGAGGGATGGTGAATGGTGAGATACAGCCGCGGGAACGAAAAAGAAAGCTGTGGTCATGGTGGCTAGGAGCTGAGTTCCGGCGGGCAAAGCTAACAAGAGGCCCAGGTGACAGTGAGCTTGACTTTGCTCAAGTGATTTCAGCAGAGCAAAATGCTCAAGGGATGCAAGCTCAGAGCGGGATGCTCTACAAGCAAGGAACTCAGGCTCGGAACTGAATCTATAAGCCCACTGAAGCGTCGGAAGCGGGGTCCTTATATACCCCTAAACATAACCTCAGGCTATGGCAGCCTGGCGAACAAAGGCTTGATGACTTTACCTTTGTCTAAGCCGAAACTTACACAATGGATACACAAAGAAGAGGTCTGGCACTTTTCAGGAGGGGACAAATATCTCGATGGCTGAGCCGTTAGCTTAATCACTGGCTCTCAAAAGGAGGAAGCTCCGCAATTGTCTTCCTGCTTTGGGCAGCCTGCGAAACTAGTCGGGCAACTCCCAAAACTGCTTGCTGAAAGGTTTAAATTCTACCTTTTTCCTTGACTATGCCTAGCAAGGAGTTGCTGGCTACGTGGTCAGCTCGCTTCTAGGGTAATGGCGGCTAGCGATGGGGTCAGTCAGGGGTCATAGATTTAGATCGCATGGCACCCAAAATTTATATAAAACCATACTTGATAACAGAGTCCAGAAGCACTCCCAAACTGCGAACACAGTCTTTTAAGGGGAGTGCGACCCCGTCCAAGACTGGCTGACATATCCATATACCTGGATTAGGGCCCCCAACAGTGAGTACCTCCATCTTATCTGGATTAATTGAATCATAAAATCATAGAATCATAGAATCCTAGAGTTGGAAGAGGCCACTAGGGCCATCCAGTCCAACCTCCAGGAACTCTCCATCAAAGCATCCCCATTGACAGATGGGCATCCAGTCTCTGTTTAAAGACCTCCAAGGAAGGAGACTCCACCAAAATCTCCGAGGAAGGAGTGTCTTTCTCTGTCGAACAGCGCTTACTCTCAGAAAGTTCCTCTGAATGTTGAGCTGGAATCTCTTTTCCTGGAGCTTGCATCCATTGCTCCATTGGGTCCTATTCTCTAGAGCAACAGAAAACAAGCTTACTCCCTCCTCAATATGGCATCCCTTCAAATATTTAACCAGGGCTCCCATTATATCTCATTTCCAGGCTAAACATCCCCAGCTCCCTGAGTCTTTCCTCATAGGGCTTCATGGTTTCCAGACCCTTCACTATTTTGGTGGCCCACCTTTGGACACATGGCTCCAGTTTCTCAATCTTCTTTTTGAATTGTGGTGCCCAGAACTGGACACAATATTCCAAGAGAGGCCTGATCAGAGAAGAATAGAGTAGCACTATTACTTCCCTTGATCTAGACACTAGACTTCTATTGATGCAGCCTAAAATCGCATTGGCCTTGTTAGCTGCCGCATCGCACTGTTGACTCATGTTCAACTTGGACTCCCAGATCCCTTTCACACGTAGTTTCATTCAGCCAGATGTCCCCCATAATCCTATATCTGTGCATTTCATTTTTCCACCCAAAGTGCAGTACCTTACATTTCTACAGTTCAGTGTCAGTCCAGGGGGTTGGACTGGATGTTCCTTGTGGTCTCTTCCAACTCTATGATTCTATGATTTCTCATCCAGTCCATGACCGCCTTAAGATGTTCATTGAGATACTGTCCTTGGTCAAAGCTGTGGTCCGAGGCATGGAGAGATCTATCTGGGTGTCATCAGCATACTGATAATACCCTGCCCCCTTTGAGTCCGCTTTAACCACCACAATCCCATGCTTTGGAATCCTGGGATTTGTTATTTGTTGTGGCACCAGATCTCTCAGACAGAGAAGGCTACATACCATATATACTCAACTATAAGTTGACCTCATATATAAGTCGAGGGCAGGTCTGGGGGCCAAAATTATGGATTTTGATATGACCCATGGATAAGTCGATGGTAAAACCTAGGGGCACATAA
>NW_024807795.1:0-3535 GCF_019175285.1 Sceloporus undulatus | reverse complement strand
AGAAGCGTTTTATTTTAAATCGTTTCAAATCCTAAGTGGGAACAACCTCTTTGGGTATTTTCTAAGCCTAAGAACCTGTTTCAAAATAAGAACTGAATGGAATTCACAGTCCTTTCACATAAATCTCTACTCCTATATACCTTCATTTTGCTTCTTTTGTACTGTTGGGAAAGACCGAGCTTCCATGTGTTCCAGCCAGCATAACCCAATTATCAGGTATCTTGGGAGCAGTAGTCTAAAAGATTTGGAAAGCATCAGGTTGGAGAGGTGTGTCTTATTAAATAGAACTGAAGGAGCTTAATAAATTGAGCGCACCCTAGCATTGCACTGAATTTTCATGAGGATGATTTGCTTTCTTGGGCATGTGAAGGTGTTCATGAAAAAATCCTTACCTCCATTGTTTCACACTCTTTCCCCCCCCCCATGTTTTTTGTGCAGCCTTTGTTCCCACATTCTACTGACACACAGAATGAGGGGAAGTGGGAACTCATCCCTTCTGCTGAGACTATCAGGCTGATATTTCAACACATGGTGATGTTTACTCACACAGCCATCTGATTTTATGTGTGGAAAGAAAAAACAGCCACATTTGGGTGTGCCACAACATGCATTACTTGTAATGGGATGCATATTTGGGTAGACATCCAAATGTGATCTTTAGCCTGAAAGTGTGATCCAGGCATGTTAACTCAGAAATATGTCCAACTGAACTTGGTGGCCTTTACATCTAAGTAAACTGGCTTCAGGGGCTGGCCAGCATAATGTACTGGTTTAAGTGTTGGATTAGGACACCAGAGTTCGAATCCCTGCTCAGCCATGGAAGCCAACTGGGTTACCTTGGGCAAGTCACACTCTTCCAGTCTCAGAGGGAGGCCAAGACAAACCCTCTCTGAACAAATCTTGCCAAGAAAATTCCATGACAGGTTCATCTTAGGGTTGCCAACAGTCAGAAATGTCTTGAAGGCAAACAATAAAATTGGCTTCATATTACTCTGTTAGCCTTCTGTGATGAACTGCTTTTTTTCCACCTACACATATTCCTCTCCACAGCCCCTGAAAGTATCTCTAATAGGAAATTCATCGTTGCTTAATCTTTTCATCGTTAACAGCAGTACATGACGTAATCTACAAAACTATGTTGCAGACTCCACCTTCTGCACCTGAACTTTCTATAGCTACAGCACTTCAAGTCCTAACAGGCATTCTTGGCATCTGTTCCAGACTCAAGCATTGGGCGAGCTTAGCAGTTTGGTCATCCAGTTTCCAATGTCTTCCAGGTCAGAGAACTGTAAACCACATGACAACTCATTCCTAAATCTCGACTCTGAATGTGAAACGTGTTGCTGCTGCTTCCTAGAAAGGTAAACAAGGATAAGAACATTCTGCTTTATATCGTGACCAGGAGCAGTTAGGTAACAAAGGTAGCACACCTGCAAATCTTCATGGGTTTTAATTACATTTCCTTGCATGCATGTCCATTTCCCTTGCTGGAATGAGATTTTTAATACTTAATTATAATACTTTAAAACAATTTAAAGGCACAAAAATAATCAGTATGGTACAAACAGGTAATTCCTGGTCATTCTCCTAGTAGAAATGTTTCAGTCTGAGGTGTATTCTAACGTATCCATAATGGAGAGTTACTTTCAGTCAGGACACATTTTGTCTGCTCTGGCTTTACATCTGTATGTTGATGTACATATCTGTGTCAGAGGACACACATAAGGTTACCAGAGTGAAAGCCAGAGAGGGCTCCTGTGCCTTTCTTGGTTGTATAGAAGAGAAAATTTCAGCTAGTGTTACTTATTACTGGGTTACCTGAGAAACGATACCTGCTGAAATGTCCTCTTTTACACAACTATTATAAGTACGAAAGACCTCCAGTTTTCTATCTGGCAACCCTAAATAATCAGGAGTATTGAAATTGCACATTAGCAGTTAACATCTGGACAGTGGAACATAAGTCACCCACTCATTGTCTTTCTCACTGAGAATCTTGGATTTCTGTTTCGTCTGTTTTTGACATATGAGTGGCCATCCGGGGTGACCATATGCCATAACTGCACAAGAGGACAAGGCACCACAAAATGCAGGACATTCAAGAAAAATTACAAAATAAAAGCTAAAAACCTTCATATCAATTTAAAAATGCATGCTTCTTAGTCCTGCTCAAAATGGAGGGCATTTTGAAATTCATCCTGAAGAGAAAGCTTAAAATGTAGGACATGCCCTTGAAAAGGAGGATGCCTGGTCACCCTGGTGGCCATCCTAATTTTGTAGTCATGAGTAAACACCAGGGAGGAAAGTGCAACTGTGTTGTAATCGGTAAAACACTGCTGGTTCCTGCTTGTAGTTGTTAGCGAGAAATAATGTTTTCAACCAATTTCCCTTTTTCTAATTTAACCCTCCCCATCTGATCGAAGAACAGTGCAGGCACTTGAATAGGAACAGAGTAAGGGAAAGTGTGAGAGCACTGAAGGGCTGTTGGTGCTGCTACCCATTTAGTCAATGTAGGAGCTAATCAGATGGCTGTGACACCAAGTGATTGCTGTAGTAAATTGATCTATGATTGGCAGTCCTCTGCTGGGGCCTCTCCTGCTTCTCTTGATTAGAAAGAGATGGAGTGTTCCCGGGTTGTTGCTTTTTTCCCTCCTGCAACTGGACAGAAAGTCTAATTTTTAAAAGACAAGACTGCAGATTAAAAGAATGAATAATGTAAAAATGGCTATGGAAAAAACAAACACTCAGAGTAAGACTCAAAGGGAGAAAGGGAAATCAGAATGCCTGTAACTACTACCTGAATTACAGCTTTCTTTATAGCAGAGAGAAATCTGTCAGAGTACAAAATATCCTGCGTAGAAATTACGAATTTTAAGTGAACTATTCTTTCTGCAAAATATAGCTACTTTTAGAAATACATCATATTGTACCTGTCCTCTATTGCGCTAACTGGGCAGTAGTTTTCATTAGGAAACTCTATGGGGGATAAGGTTAACAGCAGCTGCAGTCCAAATCTACACTTTTCTTATGGTTGTTGTAACTAAAGGAAAAGATACAGTATTAGAAGACTTGGCAATGAATTGCCTATCCTATACCATGTGCAGTTTGTTTAGTTCTTTAACATGTTTATATGTCATGCAGCTGGTAAATAGTGTAGGGGTAGATTGAAAATATCTGCTATTGCTAAATTTAATGTTAGTTTTCTATATTTATATTTTCTTTCCCATGCCACAGCCATTAAAGCCCTTCATAAGAAACTTGACCTGTCTTTGTTGTATCTTTGTTGCTTTGAGTATTTCACAATGCAAAGTGGCAGTATATCATATTGACAATAACGAATCTATAAAGGTATTGTAATAAGTATTGAAAAATATCCCCTGCAATTAGTAATGTGGCTCTGTTGCTTATTTTCAATATAATTGTGCCCTGCAATGGGTTGTAGGAAGAAGAGCCTCAGAACTAGCAGGTGTAGTGGTTTGAGCATTAGACTATGACTCTGGAGAACAGAGTTCAAATCCCCACTCTGGCACAAAAA
>NW_024807794.1:0-3536 GCF_019175285.1 Sceloporus undulatus | reverse complement strand
CTTAGTTTTAAGATTTTTACATTTTTTATTTAAGGAATTAACTCTTTATTTTTAAAGAACTGATTATGATTTTTTTAAATTTAATTTTAATTTCTGAAGAGCACAGATTGCATGGCTGAAATGGCATCCTATAAATTGTGGCCTAATTCATGAACTACTTAAGATGGAGTTCTTGTGTTAATCAGCATATCTGTTCCTTATGTGTGTAGAGAATGTTGTGTTAGATATATAATAAAATGGGTGGTGATATATTATTTTTTCTGTAAACTATATTGCGAATGAATATTGTATTCATTGTCTGAAGTCAATAGATTACTGTATATACTCATGTATAAGTCTAGCAATTTTAGTCAAAAAAGTAACCCCAAAAACCTGAGTCAACTTATCCACAGGTCAATGTAACTACAGTTGCCCCCTCTAACTTGCGGATCTGAGATCCATGCCTTCGACTATCCGTGGAGGGGCAACCTCTGCTATTTCTAATGGGATGTGTGCCTGGTGCGCACGTACAGACTGTGTGCACGGAAATGCACCCCATTCAAGCCTATGAGATTTGAATATGCACAAGCTTCTGTTTTTGCCGGGGGGGGGGGAACGGTTCCTCTGCAAAAACAGAGGGCCAACTCTACTGTACTTTACCTCTTGTGAAAAAAGAAACTATCCTCTGGTGAAAGGCAAGAGTGTAATCTCTCCTGGTAAAGAGTGTAGAACTGTCAAAGATGTATTCATGCATTCACACCTTTTCCATGTTAATGCATTTTTATGGGATGCTCTTTAGTAAAACATATTCACTTACATTTAGTGTTTCTCCATCTATTTATTTAAAATTATTTTCTTGAACTCATAAGTATTCCTAACTGTATGTCATTTCAGGATAAGATACTTGAAGAACTTGATAAAGAAGATAGCACACATGATTCGGTGTCTCTAGAATCAGATTCTGAAGAAGATGGAATTCATATAGATACAGAAAAGGCTCTTGCTGAAAAAGAACAGGTGATTTCAGGGCATTGTTTTTTCTCCTAATTATTCCTTTACAAAAACTTACATCATAGTAAAGAATGTGTGACTATTTATATATTATTTACTTTATTTATTAGCCCTGGCTACCATAGCCACTGGTAAAGGATGGTGAGAGTTGCAATTCAACAACATTTTAAGGGCCATAGAGTCTATATATTTGGTTTACCTTCTTAGTTATTATAATTTAGAATGACTGAGTGTTTTCATAAGATGAATCATGACACTAAGTCCCATTAGTCTACCAAGAGATTCCTGAAGACATTTTTCATATTTTACAATTTTTCCTGTTATTTTGCTATGTTAGAAACGAAGTTGTGATTAATATTGCTATGTGTCTGTGACACTATGTGATACAGTGGGCCCTTCCCTTATGTGGGTTATCTTTTCTGGGAAGGAACATAAGGGGAAAAACATGTATGCTTGAGCCCCATTGAAAACAATGGGGCGTGTGCATGCAGCACAGTCTGGTGTGCATGCCTCGGGCACACACACCATTGTTTTCACTGCAGCACAGCTTCAGCATAAGCTGAAAGCCGTCTATGGCATGCTTGCGTATGGTGCAGGCACACTGTACTTTATTGACTTTCAAACACTGGCTAGTATACAGGTATTGATGTGCGAAACTAGCTGTACTTTCAGTACTGTCCAAGAGAAGTCTCACACAGAGCATATTATAAACCAGATGTCATCAGAACACTAATGACAATTGACATGACAAGAGCTGTACTAGTGGTAATAAACAAGTTTTACTGTTTATTTATGGAATCCAGAAGCAAAACTGAATACCTAAAACTACAAACCTGCTCCTGAAGATACAGTGTAACTCCCATGTAAGACAAATATTTCTCCATTATGCAAGCCATTGAATCGCCCACCATAATGAATTCTGTCTTGTTAAGTTTGAACTCAAATTTATTCTCAACCCTATTGTTTTCCCATACTTTCATTTGGGAATAGCACTGGAACACTGGGGATCTCAGGAATTAAAACCTCAGTTGTCATCACTGATGTGCTGTATCCAGGATCTTAGATGACTTCACCAATAGCTTCTGGCTTCAATCTCTCCAAGAGAAGTCAGTGTCATCTGTATACTGATCACATGCAGCTCTGTTTATTTCCACTGAGGAGCTTGTGTAGCTCATAAATAAGACTCTGTATTGGCTTTTGGGATGCGCAAGAGCAAAGCAGCTAAAACATAGTTCTGGAACAACAGATTCTGGGGGCTGATCTGTATAGTGATATACAATCAGCTTGTGGGGGAGGGGTTGCATTCGCCGAAAGGACAAAACGTGAGGTGGGAGAGCTGGATTTCTTTGCATTTGGGTGGACTAGTGGTGACACTTGTTCAGTCTTGTGCACAAACTGCAACCAAGATGGAACAATCAGACCTAGCAGTAGTTACTCGTGGTTTGGAATGTCTCCCATCCTCTCCAGACTGTATTATTTGTATTCCATTTTTCGCTATTTTTAATCACTTTCCTCTCTATTTTATTATCAGTGAACCCAAGAGTTAGGTGGGGGGGGGGGGACTAGCCAAAGGAAGAAGTGGTGAAGCAATTTTCTTCGTGATTATTCCAAAATAAATCCCACTGGGTTCAGTGACATTACTCCTTAAGTGTTGCAGCCTTAGTGAACATGGGGTGGGTGGTGGGATTAGTGCTTTTTTATCATTCATTCATCACTTGCTGTTCAGTAATGAGATCATAAACTGGATTTACAATCTCATAACTTCTGGGGATTTGTGTTTATGGTTGTTAATGACCAAACATGACCTCAGAACATGACCACTTTTCAGCATGATAGTGCCCTAATTGAAGAGCTTCTGTTAATTAGGACTGCAGATTAGGACACTGTGAAGTGATATCTACAGTGCCCTGGATGTGGGGTGCATTGAGACAAGCAGTTGCCAAGATCCTGAAGAGTCTCTCCAGCTGCCTGTTCTTGATATTTCCCATAACCACAGCACTACAAACATTCCCCACCAGCTGTATCTGGAACACATTGGAAACCCTTTCATTGGAGCACTGAAAAGGTGGGATGTTGTGGGGCTGACATTATTAGCTGTAACTACAATGATAAAGCTTTGCTGAGGCAGGATCTCAGCCAACATTTTTATACCATTTGTCAACCATGAGCTTTCTGAAAGGCATTCAGATTTATAAAATCATATTTCAAGAGAAACGTGCTCACTTTTAATATTTATCCAGATAATGAACACTGTAGCAAGATTTTATATGTTGTACATTTCACAAGTCTCATTTTTTAGGATGCCAGATATTGTGGCTGAATTCTAAATGACATATTTTTGCGAAAGGAAAAATATTAAAGAAATTGATGGGTAGAGAGCTTTCTAAATGTCTGTGTGAGGAGCTGTTCCATTAAAAAAATCAGGTTCATGGTTTGCATATGGATACATCTAATGCGGCCCAGTCGTCCTAAGAGATAGGCAAGTACCATTTCAAAAAAGATGGAATAGTACAAGGAAAAGAGAGAGAGAGAGAGAGAGAGAGAGA
>NW_024807793.1:0-3536 GCF_019175285.1 Sceloporus undulatus | reverse complement strand
GTCCCAACAGAGATAAATACATAGACACACACACACAAAAGGGAAGCCTTGTCTTCCTTGCAACGAGCTTTGAAAAGCTCCATCAATAATTTTGTAGGAAGATGTGTAGTATAATACCTGTCATCTTGATATGCACTTCATTTTAGAAAGAAAGGGAATATTCTTATCTTAAAGCAGGTTGGCAAGCAGAATTTCACAGAGATATACAGTTAATTTTATACTTGATTTAATTTATCTCATGTTCTCTAAGACGTTCTCTTATCTTCATCCAAATTTTGAGTTTCACAATGCAGTTTAAACATTATTTGAAGCAGCATAGAACCCAGTCCCAGTCACAATAGGTGTGTTCCTACCAATTGTGCATCACCTCAGGGGTTCTAGTAGGTCAAGAAGCAATCATGAAGAATTCCTTCTCATGTAGAGAACAGCTTACAAGCTGCTCCCTTATTCCAAATCAAACAGAAGCTGATCTTCCAGCTTCATGTCATTGCTGCACCAGGAAATCCATTGACTTACTTTGAAAGGAAATGTTGGCAAATGACCCTTCACAGGCCCTACATATGATGCTTCTCTACTTGGGTTTATTTGGTTGCGCCAGTGAGCAGGCAGTAGTCTCCATACAATATTTCCCACAGTGCCACAGAACACATGAAGATCTGTCTTTCCTAGACATTATGGGAAATTGAAAATGGTAGCTTGCTGCTCCTCCTCCCCTGGAAGTGAGGCCTTAGCACTTCTGGCTTCTGTAGTGGCATCCCAGGATATAGTGCCAAAATGCTGAGCCTAGTGCTGTCAGTCACTTTACTTTGAACAGATGCCACTCATTGCTTCACTTGGGATGATTGGGTTACAAGAATGTACAATAGTCTCAAAAATGAATATAATACCAAAAAAGTACTCATGTTAGTTTCACCTTTATTTCAGCTTGAACTCTGCGTTATGTAAGTATGGTCAGACCTTCATGCATTCAGTGAAGAAGTCTGTATAGAGTTCTGTAATAATGCTGAGCTTAATAGGTTCCAGAGTTGATGTAGTTTGGTTACCTGGCTTCCTCTTTTCCTTACTTCCTGGACATTGTTTTCTTTTTTTTAGTGTACTTATTTTTGTACAGATCTTCCATTCTCTAAAGCAAATCTGTGCTCATTTTTTTTCAGTTATGTATTTTACACACTCGCATTGTTAAAATGCACATGTGATTTTGTGCAGTAGGTAGCAGCTGTGGATTTCTGGATGTTTTGAGACTCCACCTTCCATGATCCCTCACCATTGGCTAGGGCTTATGAAATGTTTCAGCCCACCAATTTTTGGAAGCCCACATGCTCATCATCCTGGATGCAATCCCTTATATGCCTCTGAATGCACCATAAACCTCATGGGTACACATTTGTAAAGCAAAATACTCTCTGTCTTGCAATGCAGGCTCAGTATCCCTTATTCAAAGTAGAGTATTTCAGAATTCCAGATAAGGGATACTCAACTTGTAATGTGAAATTAAAACTTTCAATAAAAGAAAACGGACCATTTGTCTAATTTGGCTGAAACAGATCCTTTCAAAGATAGTGGAACATCTGAAAATATTTAGCGTTTTGCATAGAAAACACCACAGTGCTGAAAGAGAACATACAGCATAAAGGTGAGTCTCTGTTGAAAATGATGAGAAATCTAAAGGATGTCACTCATTGTCAATGGCATATATGTGCGGTTTCTTAGTCAAATCTATCTCCAGTTTAAATGAAAAGGAATGAAAAGCTCAAAAGTGTAATGCCATTTGTGTAGGTAACCCTGCAGAACACTGTCTGTGTTTGTGCCGGAATCCTTGTAAAGCTACATGAAAGTAAAACAAAGGTGACAGCAACTAAGGTGAAGCTAAAGCAAAGTAAATGAAACTAATGTGAAAGTAAATGGAGGTGGCCTTTAGAAACAAAATGAAAAAACACACACACACCATCAAAGTTCATCCTCCTCCTGCCGGCCCAACCTTCTCTAGCAGCCTGTTTATTTTCATGGCACCAGTACAGAATTCAGAAAATGCAGGCACCAGCTCAAACATGGAACCTGAGGAACCAGATCACTTTCTGAGAAGTAGAAAGGAGTTTCTGGCCCAAAACACCATACATACATACGAACCATCTTAAGGATATGACTCCTCTCTAGGGTTCGATTTCCTGCTCAGCCATAGGGACCCACTGGGTGACTTTGAATGACGCACACATCTCAGCCACAGAAAAACCCATGATAGGTTCACTTTAGGGTTGCCATAAGTTGGAAATGACCCAAAGGCACACAATATCAACATATAGTTTTGGTTTGCAGAATAATTTAGGCAGTATTTTTCAGTAGTGTGACATTTCTTTAAAAATCAGTATTAATATCAGAAATTAGTTACATTTCCTTTTTATATTTTATTTATGTAGAAAATATTGGAGAAGAAGAATTAGCAGTTAGTTTGATAGCATCAACTGGTTAATTGGAAGTTGCTTGTTAATTTCTGTTCTTATAAATTAGCATAGAAGCTGTAATGCTGGTGTGGGTTGCTGGTCATTGTTGCTGGTAAGGTTTGCAGTATTTGTAGTTTTATAACATTGTGTGTTTTATATTAATGGAAAATTTGTCATTTAATAAAAAATATTTGTGAAAATGAATAAACAGGGAGCTGCTTGGCATTTGATCTACTGGATTACTGAACAGTAATAATAAATTGCTATTATGAAAACCATTTGTTGGAATCAGTCATTTCTGTCATTTTAAAAAACCATTCCACAATAAACAATAACGGTAACAACAGAAATGAATGAGCATAATTATAATGAAAATGAGGACCAAATCATTAAAATTGTTGAGGATAGCATCCCTGGTAATGTAATTAATAATTAAATTGTGTCCCTCTGAGAATGACAAAAAAATCTATTTCTCTGTCCTCAAACCACATTAAGTAGGAAGGAAAGAAAAAAGACAAAGGAAAGGATGAGGGATGAAGGAGGGAGAGGGGACAGGTTTTTCTATGCCAGCTAGGCAAGGAGACAGATAGTGAAGCCATGGCAATTGCTGCTTATGGACAATATTGTTATAGTCAAAATATGCATGAAAGGACTCCTCTGTGCCATTAGCCTGGCACAATCTTTCTCTTTTTATATTTTTTGGGACGTACGCCTGAAAATTATTCATTTTATTACATTTTTCAGTTTGGCTCTGGCGCTCAATTTGTTCCATTTTTTTTCCATTTATAATTGTCTTTTTCATTTTGGTGTTAGTGCTTTGCTCATTTTCCATGTCTCATTCATTTTTCTTTATAGTGAAGACATTTGCTGATGCCAGTGACATTTGTATTTCAGGTAAAAGTACGCTGAAATTGTCAGGCGCTCCCACCAAAGAATCAAATGTCACCGATAGTGGATAAAAGGTCCTCATTTATTTGCATTTATAAAAAGAAATAAAAAAGATACCCTCTGAGCCAAAAATGGGGAGATAATAAATTGGGGGATATATATATATATATATATATATATATATATATATATATATATATATATATATGA
>NW_024807792.1:0-3536 GCF_019175285.1 Sceloporus undulatus | reverse complement strand
ATGCCAAACAAGAGATCCAAGTCTACAAAAATTATTGTTCTTACACATCTGGATGTCAAACATGAATCATAAAGCCACTGCTGGGTTGAAATAAATGCATTCCTTTTGGTATTAAAACAACCTCACTGGTTTTGGCAGAAGCAAGCGCCACCCTCTCCTCTGCAATGAACTAGGCTTGTTGGATTAGGAAAGTGAGAGATGTTTGTTTGTCAGCAATTTTTAAAAAATCAAATGATGTGGAAGGGCTAAAGCGCACATTTAGATTCAACAGCAGGTTACACACAACCAAGTCCTCTTTGACAGCATGGCAACAAAAGGCAAAGTTGTTTAAAAGTGAACAGTGTTATATTTAAAATCTAGCAGAGTTGGAAAAGAAGTTTTAAAAAACACCAAAACCCTCAGGTTGCTTTTTTTGCTATTTGAACCAGTTTTTTTCCTTTAATGTTTTAATTAAAATATCCAAATCCTGTTTATTATATTAATAATGTGAAACATTATTTTACGTATTAGAAAGTTTGATTAACCATGTTTTAATTCTTTCTAACATTAACAATCCAAAGTTATTAGGCTTTAGTATTCTTTATATCTTTCAATAAAGATTTATATCTTCTAATAAAACTTTAAGAATTATATTAATAAGTTTATAGCCTATATATAGAATTATAGGACTATACCAACACAAATCAGAAAATTAAATAGCAAAACACAGTTCAGATATGGACACCAGCTTAAATAATAATTGCTCTTTAAAGAGTACTCTTTGAAAGCAGGTTGTTTTAATTGAACGTACGTGAACTGAAGGATTGGTTTCCAAACTGTATTTCTTCCACTATAAAATAAAGTGATTAAAAAGAAGCAATTGACACTGGATACTAGTGTAACAATAAACAACAACCAATGAACTATTAAAACGATGAACTGTTTAAATTCAAACATTCATTGTTATTCCAGTAAGAAGGTTGAAAAATACAGTAGTAATAATAGCCAGACTTTTAGAGGTAATAATAGTAATAATACCCAGACTATGGATTTTGGTATCCATGGAGGGTCCTGGAACCAAACCCCAGCCCCAAGGGCCCACTGTACATAATGAGATATCTTGGACATGGAACCCAAGGGGTTATTCACACTGTGGAAATAAATAATCCGAGATTAATCTAGGTTAAATCTTTCTTATTCACATGCATCCTGAATGAACTTGATTCCACTTTTTTTTGGGGGGGGGGGGCTGCCAAAACCCCACTTAACCTGGGATAATCGGTACCAGGTTTTTTTTCCAAGTGTTTAAAAAGATTTGTATCATTGGCAGTGTGAATCCAAATAACCCCACTGTCTTTGGGCAGCTGGTGGCTTCAGGGGGCAGTGAGGGACACTGCTGCTGCTCCTGCTTCCTTGAGAGACCTAGCTGGGGAGTTTCTCCCGGGGTCGCTGGCACCCTTGGTGGGGAAGTGCAGGGCTGGCGAGCATGTCTGAGCAACAGGATGCAGAAAGATGCAAAGAGATGTGGTTCTGATGAAACATGGTGTGAATAACAAACCCAGAATGTGTGAGTTGGTTTATTCACATCATCCCGTTAAAAAAAGACCCATAGGTCTAAACATGAAATGTATTTGTTTTGTATATACCTTCTACACATAGCCTGAATGTCATATTATACACAACATTTTTAATCATTTTGTCCATGAAACTGTGGGCTGAAACAGACTGCCTTGAAGGGATGGCTTTTTGCCGGCACAAAAGGAAGCGGTAAAATGCCTCTCTTTTTTGAGCCAGCAAAAAGCCAGCTTTTCCACTGTGGCGGCAGCTTTGCAACACTCCTGTGGTGTGCAACATATAAACACTGTGCCACCAGAGTGCCACAAAGCTGTGGTAAGGTGAGCGGCATGACGCTGGCTTGGGACGGCATCAGAGCATGTGACATCTAAACATTGTGCTCTGCTGCCGACCCCAAGCCGGCGCAAATGGGTGGTCTGTTTTGCCCCAAAGTGTGAATACACTGAATGGTCAGAAAGCAAAAGGTGTCACTATTTCAGCCACCCAGGTGAATGATTTTGGAGTATTTGGGATGGTGGAATTCCAGATAAGGGAGACTCAACCTGTATTAACATGAGCACAAACAATATGGGAGAAGAAAACAAAATACTATTGTCCCTCCATATCCACAAATTGTTATCCATGGATTCAAAAACCCATGGCTGGAAAATATTCCAAAAATATATATAAATACCAAGAATCAAACCTTGATTTTGGTATTTTATATATGGGACACCATTTCACTATGCTATTGTATTTAATGGGTTTTGAGCATCAATGGATTTTGGTATGCAAGGGGGGTCCTGGAGGCAAATCCCAGTGGATACCAACTGTATTTGTTTATGAAGTGGCAAAAAGAATCACAAAGGTGCAGCTGTAGAGGGATTGTGGGTGGCAGGAATTTACAAAGGCAGAAAAAACCTATGCTGGTTTACTTGGTCCTGATACCAGTGAACCCAATGGCGTCACTGGGAGTGCAGGGGGTGCAGCACATACCAGGTGACACCCTAAGCAGTGGGGTGACACCACTGCTCCTCAAACATCTCCTTTTTGGCAGAAATGGGTCGTGTGCCATTAAAATACTGAAGAGATTGTCTGAATGGGGATTAAAGTTCAGTGGGAGGGAAAAGATGAGGCCCCAGGCTTTTAGAAAACCCTAGTGGCATCACTGATTGAACCCAGACCTTCTTGCTTCTGAGTACAGATGCACAGGATTGAGCTGCAGAGGTTGGCGCTACTGATCTCTGAAAGTCAAAGGGATTAAGCCCTGACCCCGAGAACGTTTTATGTCAGTGGAGCAAACTGGCTGCCAGCTTAATCCCTGCAAGATAAAGGGCTGCTTCAGAGAGGATCCATTTGCCTCTTCTCCTTAAGAGGTTCGTTTGCTAAGCAAAAAGTTCTGCATTACCTTCTCCCAGTATTTCCAAAACTTTAGTCCTCTAGATGTATTGGACTTCAGCTCTCACAATTCCTGACATTTGGCTAGGCTGAAGTTGAAAACCCAAACTTCTGTAGGACCAAAGTTTGGGAAACACTGCCCTTACCCTGTCACACCGCCCTTCCCTTCTTTATACCTCTGGTCCTGTAACAGGTGGCACCAGACATGAGACCAGGGGGACCAGACGTCCTCATTTTCCTGGACCTGTCCTCCTTTTCAATCTTCTGTCCAGGAGAAATTTCAAAATCCCCTCCGTTTTGAGCAAGACTAAGGAACATGGATTTATATTTCCATGAATGTGTTTTATTCTGTGAATTTTGTATTTTTCAATTTATTTTATTTTGTAATTTTTTTAGTTCTTATTTTGCCAGCGTGGTGTAGTTTAAGGGCTGGATGACGACTCTGGAGACCAGGGTTCGAGTCCCTGCTCAGCCATGGAATTCCACTGGGTGACCTTGCGCAAGTCACACTCTCTCAGCCTCAGAGGATGGACCAGGCAAACCCCCTCTGAAGAAACTTGCCAAGAAAACCCTATTATAGGGTCGCCATAAATCGGAAAGGACTT
>NW_024807791.1:0-3536 GCF_019175285.1 Sceloporus undulatus | reverse complement strand
AATTTCTAAATTTATCTGGTAAAAAGGAAAAAGATGAAATGATATATATATTCGTTATAATTATACAATGAAAACACCGAAGCAAACTTTGGTTTAGTTAACTGTTAATTTTCAAAACACATTTATAATAAGCTTGTATGAATTAACTATGATTCAGAAATATAAATGTATTAGGTAATTTAGCCTGATATAAGCATGTCCCCTCTCCCCTAGGAAACCGAGTTCTGTTTTAAAGTATTGACAGGAAAACTTGTATATAATTCGTTACTGTATATCTATATATTTGTATGTATGTATGTATGTTTTTTTTCTCTCTTATGTTTTTTATGTGCTGTATGTTAAATATATATTATAGAAAACCCTAATAAAGATATATATATACAAAGATGCAGTTCCATTTTGTTTATGTACTTAGGATGTAGACTCTGTGACTATTTTTTCTTTCTTTTTTGGCAACAGTGGTGCATCTTAAGAATGCTTATATTATTAACAAGGGGGAGTGGATGCTCTGAATACTGTACCACTCAGCCATGTGGGCCCTTGGTTTTCTCTTATAAATAGGAGCAGGTTCAGCTGCTGGATGATTTTCCCCCAATGAAACTGTAAAATGAAGTATTAGCTAATCATATAGAATAACGCAACCTAGGATGAGCCTAGTGATGACCTGAATGTAAGAAGTAGTTGTTAAAAATCATTGTGACAGATATTCAGACTCTGATCAATTTATTTATTTATTTGATGGAGGCAGTTCCCACATTTAGCTGTTAACAAACTGGGTGATTCATAGCGAACTATAAACATGCACGTGTGAATTACTGTACCTTCCAGAGACATTGTCATAAAAGAACAGTACCACAAGCATAAAGGGGATACCAAAGTTTCCTTTTATATATGGTGGATCAGTTGTTTACTTTTAATAAATATATTTTTGATAGTTTTGTAATCTCTACCATTCCTTCTCTTTTTTAACTCTTTAACTCTTTTTTTTTTATCAGAATCCATCCCTATATTGTTCTGCAATTTAAATAAGAATAAGAGAAACTGGAAGACACAAACCATTTCTTAATAATTCTACAGTGGTCTCTGCAGTTAGGGGGATGGACTAGCTGGAGCTAGAACAATCCAAGTGGCAAGTAGTATTGTTTTATCTTAGGCTATATCCACAGTGTAGGAATAATCCAGTTTGACACCACTTTAACTGCCATTGCTCAGTGCTATGGAATCTTGGGAATTGTAGTTTGTTGTTGCACCAGAGCTCTCTGACAGAGAAGGCTCAATTTCTCACAAAACTACAGTTCCCAGAATTCTATAGCATTGAGCCACTTAGTTAAAGTGGTGTCAAACAACTGGATTATTTCTGCAGTGTGAAATACAGCCTTAGTTTTCTAGTTATTGGTTCTTTTATATTTTCAGTGAGATGGGCAGCTAATGGAGGAAGCAAATGCCATGATTGCTACCTGTGTTTGGGATGACAAAGTGCTTTTTTCCAGAACGGATCAGAGTGGGCCATGGTAGTATGAAAGTGGGAAAGGAGATGTTAAACAGCACAGAAGAAAACTTTTTCATTGCAAGAACAGATGTTTCATTACAGGTACCACATGTACAGAAGAATGCCTGTCCTCAACTGGGCCTTGGAAACACTTGTGTGTGTGTCATTTTGAACAGTGGTCCAGTTTTCTGGGGAAGGAGCCTTTGCTACAAATTTGACTAACCTCCCACTTTGATTAGTAAGAGCAGAGCTCAGTTCCATACAACAGTTTTGTTGGGCTTTGACCAATCTCCTGTCTCTGGTTATTGATAGGAAACTCATGGCTGGATGAGGGACCCCTGGGGGCCTGAAATTCTTCAGCTGTCCTTTTCAAAGCAGCTTATCAATGAAGCAGAGAAAATGAATGTGATCAGTTACTGTACTTGTTTTCTCCCTAGTGTGGAAGCACAAGCCAATCTGGGTTATGGCATTGAACTGTCAAAAGTCTCAGAGTGACTTCAAACAATTGATACTAGCAAATGCATGCTATTTTTATTTTTAAGCAATGTAAACAAAGTACTATATGTTCACACATAGAAATACAATGTGAAGGAATACTAATACTCTCTGGGGCAATTTTTTTAAAAAAAATCTTAGTATATTGGACAGCTGTTATAAAAAGCAACAATTATTTTAAAATACTGTTGTAATATAGTTTTTATATAGTTGTTAATAAAATGTACATAGCATAACCCTAATTAGCATTGCTGTCATATCACAACACAGCATACTCTTCATGTTTTTGGATGTGCTTATTGTTGACTCTAATTACTGTAACGTAACTTTGGTTACCTTGCTTCGGAAATCTCTATGAGAGTTCTATTGGTATTTTTAGTATGTACCACAGCTCCTTGAATTCCTTTTTCATTGCAGCATTTAGCCATGACAACCATCTTCATTGGTAGGAGCTGCTTCAAAATCCTATCTGTCTTAATCCTCATAGAATCCACAACCCAAAGTGAGATATAATACTCAAGGGAAGAATTTATTAGAAAATGAATGGAAGTCCTGTGAAACATAATCCACTGGATTGATTGTATATTTTGTTCCTGTATCAGAGAGGTGCTTTGTCAGTATGACATGTACTTTTTCCTGCAGAATTCAATGGGAGATACTAACTTTGTATGTGTGGCAGCATTATGGTGCTGTAGTCTGTTCTCTCACTGTTAGCGTGCTTGTAGTAGCTGTCATTATGGTGGAAAGGAGCTACAGTACCTTATAAATCCAGAATTCCATTTCTCACTCTCAGAGAGATGGATCATCAGGGCCGAAGCCACATCCAGGTGTCTGAGTGCAGTAAAATCTATGATGCAAAGAAATACTCAAGTGCCATGTCTCCAAACGTATAATGTATATTAAGTTATGTAACTATTATATTTTAACCATACCTCAATGTAATCATAATTCAGACACAGGTTAACAAACATTCCTTGTAATGTTTTTGCACAGATGTAGCTCACTTTTGGGCAGTAAGATATTTAGGGGACCCAACACTTACTGTATATACTCATCTATAAGTCTTGAAATTTATGTCAAAATTGACCCAAAAAACCTGAGTCAACATCCATGGGTCAATGTAAGTACTGTACTTTAACTTTCATTTAAAAAAAGAACCCTGGTGAAAGGCAAGAGTGCCATCTGCCCTGGAATCACTGAAAGCCCCCCCCCCTCTATTTTCTCATCCATCCAGCCTTTGGTATGAGCACAAACAGTTATGCCTGCTGTAATTTTGTAAGTTCTTTGGCATTGTTTTTCTTTGATTCATCCTTTACATCGTTTGTTAGATGCCCATAAGTTTTGTCCTTGACTTTTCCACGGGTCATATCAAAATCCATAATTTTGGTCCCAAAACTTGCCCTCAATTTATACATGAGATTGACTTATCGTTGAGTATATACAGTACTAGTTTTATTAGAATGTCACTGGAGTCTTGACTGTATTTCTGTTATATGAGGCTTATTTAATAATAATAATAATAATAATAATAATAATAATAATAATAATAATA
>NW_024807790.1:0-3536 GCF_019175285.1 Sceloporus undulatus | reverse complement strand
CTGCTGATGCAGCCTCTGGAGCACTGCCTCTTCCTCCTTCTCTTGCTGCAGCTGTTCCTGCAAACTCTGAACTGAAGCTTTATTTCCTTGTTGCAAAGACAAAGCCTGTCCTTGTCCAAGAGATCTCTGATCCACTTTGTCTGGGGAATCCTCAGCGTGTTCCTTCCAAGCCTCCATTTGTTTGACTTCAGACTCAGCATTTCTGTCACTAGGAGAAACAGATCCACAGGAAAGGCTACGGGGAATGGATTGACCATGCATGGTGAGGCCCACAGGCACTCCCTTCCATTGCACCCAAGAGAAAGAAAAGCAAGCCAGCCACCAGAAAACAGCAAATGTTCTGGAACAAGCAAAAACAGTCAACATGTCAGGGTTTCTTGTGGCCATCCAAGCTCACTCCAGGACAGACAGTGCTGTGGAGCTGGAGGAGCAAAGAGCCCAGGAAGGCTCTTCAAAGGAAAGGGGGAAGGGGGTCCATCCATGCATCTTTTAAGGGAATGCCCATTCTGGTTCACCTCCCACTGCTCAAAATAACTTGAGATTCCCCCCCCCCCCAAATGTAGAGTTTCAGCAATGCACCCCAATTTCCAACTATCAGCCGATAAATACCCAGAATTAATTTGGACTGGAAAAGATGTGAAGGATTGACTTTCCTTTCTTAGCTGAATCCTGGATCCCAGCTCAGAAATCTAAAAACATTTTTTGTTAATTCTCACCACCACTAGAAAACAATTTTATGTTGAAAAGATGAGATATTAATGGTCACATTTGGCTCTTATGAAAGCGGCATTTTGCACCTTCTGAAGTTCCACACGAAACCCAAGGACTCAGCCAGACCTCCAACCCAGCTGTGCCGATGGGAGACTCGCCCCCTGCAACAAATGCAGCCAGACTCACAAGTAAAAACAGTGGACCCAACTGCAGCTCCATCAGACACAAAAATATTCTGGCCCATTCTGCCACAGAAAGAACATTAAAGAAGGAAGAGTGTTGTGCTACAGAATGCCAGGCATCCGGCCAGCTGGCTCAGGGTCTGGAGTGGGCACTGTACCTTTCTGCTGCTTCTGGTGATCCCTGGTCTTGCTCCTCTTCTAAGCTGCCTTTCTGGCCATCCATTTCCTGCACCAAGCAACCTTCCTCCTGCAGATGAAAGCAATGCACAGCAGGTCTGCTACAGTCCAGGGTTACTATTTCTAGAGGCAGCAGCAGAGGTATTACAAGCAAGGCCATTTCAGGTCTCAAGTAAAATGGGGATGCCTTGTTCTGCCTTCTGCAGGCTGGGATCCCTTCACCATGTTGCGCCCCCATCATGCTTCAAGCACAATTCAACAGTAATATGCAATCCACCATCATGACAAGAATCTTCAGAAAGCAGTGAGTTTCTAAAGTCTCTTTAGCTTCATAACTGTACTCAGAGGGAATAACCTCCTGTAGGGATGCTCCACATGGGCTTCTACCTCTTGCAACAGAGGCACTGATGCTCCTCTGTGGATGGCAGTGTGTAGCATTTTTCAGCCCCACTCCCAGTCCTCCTTCCTTACAATGAGCCCCAGACCAACAGTGGCACCTCTGGTAGACGAAGCAGGCACTTGCTGTGTTCTCTGTTGACAGCATGTGCACATGTGCTCTCAATGTATCCATTCATATGATGGGGACGGAACATATCTGAATTTGGAAAAGGGCAAACCATTGACTGAAGTACCCCACAAGGGATTTGGCCCACTTTTTGGCTGGACAGCAGGCTTCCCATGTGTCCTCATAGGTACACCCAGTTCTTGTAACAGCTTATGTGAATAGAGGAAGAGCTGAACAGCACCACAAAGGAACTGCATTAAAATGTCAAGAGATTTTCAGGGACAGCTGCGGCCCTTTTTGCCTCCATACCAATGGGCGTTCTCTATGCAATCCCCTTCCCCAGTGAACTATCTTTTTGGCCCTGACTGCATTCCCGAGGCTCCCTGACAAGCAAAGTCCTCATTCCTACTAGCATATTCTTCTGACAGAAAAAGAAAGCCTTTTCCCCTGTCAGTGTCCATGGTCAACTTACCATGAGCTTTTGCTATCCAAATCCCAAGGTTTGCCTGACAAGACAGTGTTTCCTCAAGGTGGTGGTCCATGGACCAATCCCCAAACCATCTGTTACTGATTTTGGAGTTTCCAAGAAAGTAAGAAACAACTTAAGCCAATGGGCACAAATATGGTGCTGGTCCCCAGCATATTGAGGGGAGGAGGGAGAACTGCCGGTGCCCACACATCAGAGAGCTTAAGATGCACAACTGCAGAAAATGCACAAGCAGTGTGTGTGTGTGTGTGTGTGTGTGTCCTCAGCAGCACACTAGAAAGCAATCTGTTGTATGGGGAAGGGTGCCTACAGGCCGGAGAGGTGGGGTGGGTGTCACGTTTGTGAGAGTTGGCGGTCTTCATCTTTAAAGGAAACACACACATCCCTCCTCAGCCTAAGCCAAAGGGACCTCCTCCACTCCTCAGCTGCAGATAGATGAGGGGCAGCAGGGCTCTGTTTCCTTCTTTCCAGCTGGAGGTTAGCAGTAGAAGCAGCTGGTCAGCCAAGGCAACCAGCTTTCAAGAGAGACCTAAATAAACCGCTGTCATCACTCACCTCCTCCTTCCAAGTGCTTTCCACAGAGGCTCTGCTTACTGCAAACTTTGGGCTGCCCAGGACTGGAGGTAATTCAGCCACATCCAGGGCATTCTCCAAAATGAGACTCTAGAAAATAAAGCCCCAAGAAGCAAGAACAGTGGTAGCAGAAAATGGCATTGCCAGAGACCTGTTAGTCCCCTCCTCTCCTCAGTCCTGGAGCATGTAAAGTTATAAGAGTGGCACAAATGGGACCGACTTGCCCAAAAAGGCAGAGAAAGTATTTTGGGCCTTGGGTACTGTGACCATTCGGTCAAAGGCGGCGATGGGTCCAGAAGGAACAGACTTCAGCAGGGCTTTATTTCTTGCATTTGGCCAAAGAGAGACACAAATGCTGAATTCAATAACTGATAATGGCTCCTCACGGGGCACCTTGGGCCTCTGATTCACACACTGGTGGGCAAAAGCCACTATATAACTATAACAACAACAACAACAACAACAACAACCTTATAGACGATGCAGCTCAGATGAAGAGCAACCCACCATTTCATCCGTCTGCTTCTGAAACACACAAGATGTCCTACCACCCGCACTGATGGCAAACTCACCACAACGTTCTGTGGCTGATGTTCCAAGGGGTCAGAAAGATGCAGCTCTTTCATGTGACTGCTACCTTCAGAAACCTTCAGGGGGGAAAAACCAGATACATGTTGTTGTTGCTGCTGCTGTTGTTGTTATGGGCCTTCTTGATGGACACTGATTTACAGCAAAGACATTAAAGTGTTTTTTGGCAAGCTTTACAGTATTCCAAAGAAGTTTGCCACTGGCGTCCTCTAATGCTGGAAGAGTGTGCCTTGCCCAAGGCAACCCAGTGGGCTTCCAGGACTGAGTGGGGATTCAAATCCTGGTTTCCCAGAATCTTACTCCAGCATTCACA
>NW_024807789.1:0-3538 GCF_019175285.1 Sceloporus undulatus | reverse complement strand
AAATGACAAGGAGGAAGGCACTCTCAAAAGCAAACAGGGTACGGTTTCAGTGTTATTACTTTATGTTTTCATGAGGCAGTCCATTTTACCCCACAATTCAGAACATTTGTACCAAGTGGAGACAGTGGCATTCCTCCACTGGGAGCAGGGCTTGTTGGGACGGAGACAAAAGGGTATGCCCCTTCCCTCCCTTCCGCACACCATTTTACTCATGAGTAAACTGGTGCAGGAAAGGGAGGGCTGCTCTTTTGGCTCCTTTGGGGTGTCAACGGGTGCGGTCTGCACACACACACACACACACACACACACACACACACACAATAACGCCACTGAGTGGAGAGTGAGGAAAGCTTTGTTGGACTACAACTCCCAGAATCCCCCAGCCGGGATGCCCAAACTGACACATGGAGGAAATTAGGGCTGGAATTTGTGTGCACTGTCACACCCACTGCTGTCCTGACTGCTGCCAGTCTTTGGCTGGCCCTTGAGTGGAACAGCAAGTGAAAGAAACATGTCTTCACTCTTTCTGCATCAGGCATCACTTCTATGAACATCTATTGTGTTTGCACTTTTCTTCTAAACTTAGAGACCCTGTCCCCAGTCCCCATTTAATATTTCTTTGTAGGTTGATTTTTAGCTCCAGTCCTTAGATCCCCTTGGTTGCCATTTTTGACAGCTGTACAATATACCTTTGAGACAGAATGACCAGAATATTGTACCTTGGCCAGTGCAAACGCCTTTTAGTGACTGTGGAAGAGTGGCAGATCTCATAGGTAGAAGTTGAAGACTTTAGTATTGGCTGTGTCGGGGTAGGCAATATGATATACTCCAGATGATTTGGGCTCCCAGCTGTCATAAGACAGAGCCAGCAAGGCCAGTGATCAGGGATTATGGGAGCTATAAACCAGAACTTTTGGAGGGCATGACATTCCTTCCTCCTGCTTTATCTTGTGGCTTTTTCAGACAAGGATCTCTCCCAATCCTGTCTGGAATTGACAGCATTCAGAACTGCAACTTTAATGTAAAACATGTGCTCTTCCATTATGCTGTGGTCCCCTAGCTCAGAAGTGGACAATGTGAAGCTCTAGAAGACACATATGCAGTCCCCGAAAGCTGCTTTTGCAGACCTTGGCCCCTTCAGAGCCTCCAGACAGCTCTTTTTGACCTTGGCCAGAAGTGAATTGTCTTTCCTAAAAGCCTCTAGGAGTTGCAATTGACTTTTCAAATAGACTGCCTCTCCTCCCATCCCACTGCTTTGTTTTTTATTACTGCAACAACAATAATATACTGTACAATTTTCTAAATTAAAAGTGGACTTCTAGCCACTGCAGGATTTCTTTTTCTTTTTTTACTTTTGAGGAAGTCCATACAGCCTTGGGAAGGTCCCAGAGCATAGAAACACCGCTGAGACATGCTATAATGTGCTATAACTATAACTGTATGGTATAGTTTTCTTTTATTATTCTTTCCTTCCCTTTGTGTATATGTGTATGGACATACTTTAGATTGTATATCTCTGGCAGGCCCCACTGTTTTCAGTTGTTGTACACCCCAGTTGTAGAGATATGAAAAGCAAAGATAAAGGGCAAGAAAAAAACCAACCATTGAGATTTTTCCAGGCGGTTTTTGATTTTTTCCTTTTCTCCCCCTTTTCTCCAAAGCTTCCCCCGAGTCTAGTCCCCTGAATGAAGTGGTATCTGAAGCTTTTGTCCGCTTCTTTGTGGAGATTGTGGGGCACTACTCCCTCTTCATGACCTCCACGGAGCGGGAAGAAAGGAGCCTACATCGGGAGGCCTTCCGAAAGTCAGTCTCATCAAAGAGCCTGCGACGGTTTCTGGAGGTCTTTATGGAAACTCAGATGTTTGGAGGCTTCATTCAGGAACGAGAATTGCGGAAACAGGGAGTTAAAGGTGAGAGACTCCCTTAGTAACTAGCAGGAGGACAGTAGATAGTAGACCAAGAGATACTTGGTGGATTAAACAAAAATTTAGTTGTAGGGTCCATAGTGGTGTAGTCCTTTTATTTGTCTTAACAAAAAGGTATGCAAATGGGTGCAAGGTTTTGAAACCCTGAATTAAAAATCACTTATAGGTTACCCCCAAAATGTTGATTGGCACTGTGCTCAGCTTCAAAATACATACTGCTTGTCCCTATATATATTTAAGCATATCAGTGATCCCTAGCTGGTAGCTGGAAATGGAATTAAGAAGGCTGTAACCAATCTTTTTTGTTGTTGTTTTCCCCCTCTGTAGGTTTATTTGAGGTACGTGCCCAGGAGTACCTGGAAACTCTTCCCAGTGGAGAGCAGAGTGGAGTCAATAAATTCCTGAAAGGTTTAGGTAAGCACTTCATCTGCAGTCACTGCTAGTGCAGTAACTATGCTGATCTTATCAGAGTTTGGAAAAATTACTTTTTTGGATTACAGTCCTCAGAATCCCTAATCTGTGGCATGGCCACAGATTGGGGGTTCTGAGAGTTGAGAGTTGTGTGAAAAGTAATATCCCAAAGCTCTGTTGATAACACTCTTCAGTTCCATCAAGTGCTGTGATGTCGGTACTGGCATGTGTCCTCATCCATAATGTACCACCATCAAGCCTGAAACTTTTTACACCAGTGTATGTGCTTTACTAGTTGTTGCCAGAGGAGGGACCCAGTATATCCTTGTGCAATTTCAGCTGGAAGGTGCTGGGGCACACGCCCATGGCCAGTCAGGGGTACAGGGTTCTTGGGCATGATGTAGATGCAGTTGCATGCCTGGAAGAAAGAAACAGCAGTTAACCTTCCTGGCCCTCCAGTGAGTACACTGCCGATCCAGGAGAGTGACCACTTTTTCTTTTTTCCAGGTGTGCTACAGCACTTGGATGGTATCTGGGGGCATCTGCCTTTTCACTGGCCACCAATTGGCTGTGATGGTGCACCCTTGCACTTTCAAGATATTGCTAAGCAGCCAGCAGCTTCGGAAGTCCTCCAGTTGAGGTTTCTGCTGTACTGGCTCTTAAACTGTCCTTAGTGCCCTCCTTTGTAGTCTTGCACCTGTGTATTTATATTATGTATAACAAAAGAAAAAAGAGACATATCCTTGCCTCAAGTAGCCTAGAATTTAAATTGAGATGTATAATGGATGGACAAACAAGTAAGGGGAATAATGGATGAACAAGAGCAAATGCACTTTGGCTTTTAGTTGCATGTGAGAACAGTGTACATTAGAGATGCATTTCAGGCCTACCATTCATCTTGAAAGCTATTATTCCTTTCAGTAGTTCTGTGGAAGACAGAACTGCAGCCTCTCACATGTTTCAGGAGGCTGAAAAAAACTGCACCTCTCAAAATGGTGCCTTTTTAAAAATTTGTATCCCACTAGAGATCTTTTTCTCAGTTAGCATGTTCCTATGTGTATTACTGATATAAAGGTAATTCCTTTTTGCTTTCATAGCTAAATTAATCTCCACTAGGAGAAGCATGTTCAGTACCACATTAATAGCTGAACTTTATAAATAACTCACCTGAAGATTTTTACATATTAATTTTGACACTGCAT
>NW_024807788.1:0-3538 GCF_019175285.1 Sceloporus undulatus | reverse complement strand
GATTTTAAACACATTTTACCTTCACTGCTCTCCAATAGATCTCTATATCTATACCAATTTGAGTTCATAATCATTTCCTTTCTATAAAAGGCTTCCTGAGGGGAAACCCAGCCTTCAATAGCATCTATTATTCTCCGTTTATACTTATTCCATATTCTAATTAATGGTTTTCTGATACAATGTGTTCTAAAGGCTCTATTAACTTTATCTTTCCCATATATCAAATAAGCGTGCCAACCATAGGTGTTCCCCTCTCTCTCCAATTCTAATAAATTTATATTGTCTAGGGTCATCCATTCTTTAAGCCACATTAGTCCAGAGGCTTCAAAATATAGTTTAAAGTTTGGTAAATCTAAACCTCCTCTGTTTCTAGTATCTTGCATTATTTTGAGTTTGATTCGAGGTTTCCTGCCTCTCCAAATGAATTTAGACAAATCTTTGTTCCATTCCTTAAAAGGTTTCTCCATTGTGATAATAGGGAGCATTTGGAACAAAAATAAGATTTTTGGTAAAACCATCATTTTGATAGTGGCAATCCTTCCCATTAAAGATAGATTCAGATTGTTCCATTTTGCCAGATCTTGTTTGATTTTAACCCAAGTCTTCTTGTAATTATCTTCGAATAAAGAACTAGTTTTATTAGTAAATTGAAGTCCCAAATATCTAACTTTTTTCTCAACTTTGATTCCTGATTTGTTCTCCAATTGTTTTTGTTCCCATTCTTTCATATTTTTTGTTAATATTGCCGATTTCATTTTATTAATTTTGCAACCTGTCATTAATCCGAATTTTTCTAAAATTTCAATCACCGGTTCTATGCTTACAAGGGGATCCTCTACAATCATAATTAAATCGTCCGCAAATGCTCTGATCTTGTAATTTTGGTTCTTAATTCTTGTCCCCTTAATTTGATCGTTGTTTTTAATCTCTTTTAACAAGAGTTCTATAACCAATAAAAATAGAAGTGGGGATAGGGGGGCATCCCTGTCTAGTTCCCCTTTTTATACTTATGAATCCAGATTTTTCTCCATTTATTTTAATTTGGGCTTTTTGATTATTGTAAATTTTCTCTACCCAATTAATAAAATTTGGTCCGGCCCGGATTTTCTTTAAGATTTCTAATAAAGTAAACCAATTCACCGAATCGAAAGCTTTCTCCAGGTCTAGGAATAATAGGCCCAATTGCTTATCACTATGAGATTCATAATACTCTAAAATGTTTAACAAAATTCTCGAATTGTCTCTCATATGTCTTTTAGGGAGGAATCCTCTCTGATCAGCATCAATTAAGTCTTTAAGGCAATGTTTTAAACGGTTAGCTAAAATCTTAGCGAAGAGTTTATAGTCGTTGTTTAGTAAAGAGATCGGGCGGTAATTTGCAGGTTTCAAGTTATCTTTCCCTTCCTTCGGTATCATTATTATTTCCGCTTCTTTCCATGAATTTGGGAGATTTCCCTCCAGAGCTCCATTCATTATTTCCTGTAATATACCTGCCAGGTCCGTTTTAAAAGCTTTATAAAACTTTGCGGTTAACCCATCATTACCAGGTGCCTTCGCTGATTTGCTCAAATCTATCGCATCCCAGATTTCTTGTATAGAAATTGGTTGGTTCAAGTGTACTCTCTGATCTTCAGACAAGGTTATTATTTTTGATGTTTCTATATATCTTACCACCTGCTCCTGATTTGTCGGGTATTCTTCATATAAATTTCTATAATATTCAGTGAAGGCTTTTTTGATCAGTTCCTGTTGCGTTGTCACCTTCTCCCCAAACTCTATTTTGTTAATCGCTTTCTTTTCTCTTTCTTTCTTTAGTCTATATGCCAACCATTTTCCTGTCTTGTTTGCCTGTTCGAAATATTTTTGTTTAGCCAGTTTAAGCTTTTTATTTAATTCTTGGGTAGCTTCAATCTCTAATTGTTTCTGCAACATTTTGATTTCTCTTTGTATTTTCTTATCTCTTGGGAATCTTTGGAGTTCTTCTTCTCTGTTCCGTAGTAATCCGTTCAGTTCTGCCAATCTTTGCTTCTTTTGTCTCTGCAGTTTAATATTTTGTTGCGTGAAAAAACCCCTAATTACCGCTTTACCGGCGTCCCATACCATTGGCAATTGAATTTCATTATCTTTATTTTCCTTAATAAATTGTTGGAACATTTTTCTAAATTCTTCAATAACTTTTTTATCGTTCAATAAGTCCTCGTTCAAATACCAATTATTAGTCCTACTCTTATCCTTTAGGTCTAAAATTATGGGATTATGGTCTGAGATTTCTCTGTTTAGCACAGTAATTTGAGAGATTTCTTTAATCAATGATTGCGAAACAAAAAACATATCTAATCTCGAAAGTGATTGATGCCTATCCGAAAAAAAAGTGTAACTCCTTTCCTTGTCATATAAGTATCTCCAAGCATCTAACAAATCGTAATTCTCTAATAAATCAAAAAAAATTTTTGGTAGTCTGCCTTGGGATTCTTTTATACCTTTATGCGATGACCTGTCTAATTGGGGTTGGACTACTCCATTAAAGTCACCTAAAATAATAATATTCTCATAATCTAGTTCCCCCATTTTTACATTTAGTTTGTTGTAAAAGTTATTTTTGTTTTCTTGGGGTCCATATATGCTAATCAAGAGGCATTTGATCCCTTTCCACCAGATTTCAACTCCCAAGTATCGACCCTCTTTGTCCCTAAATACTTCTTTTGACTCGATGCCATTTTTAACATATATTATAATTCCTCTTTTGCTTTTGTTAAATGTTGTACAGTATTCTTTCCCTAATTTTTTATTTTTGATTAACCTGATGTCTTTAGCCCTAATGTGAGATTCCTGGAGACAAACTATATCTGTCTTATTTTTATCTAAAAAGAGAGAAACTCTTTTTCTCTTCTGAGGTGAGTTTAGGCCCCTGACATTCCAAGACATTATCCTCATTTTGGGTATTTTAACCTACTTCGGCCAGATCCAATTAGAATACACAAACAGCTTAACACAAATTTATTCCGTAGTTTATTAGAGCAATGGAGAGAATATTTAATATACAGCGAATAGAATGTAATCCAGTATTAAAGCCCGCTAAGTTCCAAAGACAGTAATTTAAACTAGTACAGCTACTCCTATATCTAAGTTTAGCTTAGAGTATATATAAAGATATAAAATTGTCTTCAATCTAGATTTTTAAAACACAAATTGATCTACCTTTATATAAATGAATATATAAATGGATATATAAATATATAAGTGAGTAAATAAATAAATGAGTAGATAAGTAATTAAGTAGATAGGTGAGGAGGTTAATTATCCATAAGCTTTACATTCCGGTAATTTGTCACCTTTACTTAATCACTTCCCCCTCTTCCCCACTTCCCTCCCCTCCTCCTTCGTTTCCATCTCCGTCTTTCTCAAATTCCTTCTGGATGTCTTTTAAAAAGGTTCTTGCCTTCTCTATGGAGTTTAGCCTTATTTTCTTCTGTTTCCATGTTACTTGCACACCCTCTATTTCTTCCCATTTAAAGAAAATTTCATACTTTTTCAACTT
>NW_024807787.1:0-3538 GCF_019175285.1 Sceloporus undulatus | reverse complement strand
GACGCGGTGTTGGGGTCGACCCAGAGTTGGCTGAATCTTTCCCCGACAAGGGAAAGTCAGACGGAGCTCTGCAAAGGCACCTTGGTGGCTTGGAAGGGACTGTGAGCTACTTTACATCAAGCCCCTCTCCCTAAGCCTGGTGGCTGAAGAGTTGCCGCAGCCGCGTCTCTGCTGCGTTTTTTTTAACGCGAAGAGAAGCCTGCAATTTTTTTTCCTGCTTTTGGAAACATAAAGCATGTGTTCGGCTCAACAGTGAGTACGACTGAGGAGACTGGGGAGATACGGGACATGATTTATGTATTTACCAGCCTGGCATTTCTACAGCTTGTTTCTGAATAATGTTTGAAACCTGGAGGAGTAAATCGTTGCGCTGAAACTCAGGAATTTATGTTAGACCTCTGCAGGCTATCTCTCCCAAACACGGAAAACTTATCTATCTTCAGGATTTCACAGTCCAGACTGAAATTTTATTTTGTTTCCTTTAATCTATGCTCAATTTAGGCTCATAAAAGCCGGAATGTAAAGGTGTTTACTCTAAAACAATTGGACTTTTCTTTCAATTGGAGACGCAGCCAGTGCCCTTGGATAATTGATTTACTGGCTTTGACAGCTGATAGTCTTGATTAACGCTTCGTGTAATTTAGCTTCTAAGCAAAACCAGCTGGCTGAACTCATCGTGGATTTGCTGTGCTAGCTGAGAGTGTTGTAAGTATTATTGTTCTCTCAATTTATGGTGGACAAACTAGGATTTCTGTGAATTCCTAGAACTGCAAATCTAGATGGATGTTAAAAAGAAATCTCAAGCTACCAAACCCTCCACCGCCTCCCAAGCTAGACGTCCTTCTTTTGAGCAATCCCAACCTGTTGAGGAGAGCAGTCTTTACAACCTGACTATGATGGATGAGCTTAAAAGAATGATTATGGACTTGAGTGAAAAAGCATCCAATCTTTCAACAGAAATGACATCTTTTAAAGCTGAAATCAGGTCAGAGTTGAGAGCTGATTTTAAGGAGATGCAGAAATCCATGGACAAAACCACAGCAGAATTGACTAAAATTCAAGCTAAAATGGACTCTGTAGAACAGAATTATAATCTGCATGAGGAAAGAATAAATGAAATTGGTGCAATTCAAAGAGCCCAAATTGAAGATAACTTGAGATGGGAATGCAAAGCTAGGGAGAAATCAATTAAAATCAGAGGATTAAAGGAAAGAGAGGAAGAAAATTTGATGGATTCTCTGGTCCCAAAGATCGCAGATTTTTTGCAATGTGATGTTCAGCTTTTCTCCCTTGGGATTGATCGCATTTTCAGATTAAACTCCATCATAGCCAAGCAGAAAAAAAATACCCAGGGACGTGGTGATTGTTTTTCTAAGAAAAGTCTCGAGAGACCTCTTCTTAAAAAAATGCAATGAAGAATCTTTGGTCATTGAGGACCAAACTTTGCAGGTATATAAAGATGTCCCTTCAAAAATTTTGAGAAAACGTAAGGACTATTTTTTTATGACTTCACATCTTAGAAGAATCAATATACCATATCGTTGGTTGTTTCCTGAGGGTATATCGTTTTGGTTCAGGAAAAAAAGGTATGAAATAAGATCTATCGTGGATGCAAGAACCATCATGCAGACAATTTTTAGAAGCTCAAAAAAAGATGATAATGAGGACATATCAGAGACCACTTCGACCGTTAAAGAATTGAGGATACTTGGAGAGTATAATCTTAGATTCCCCAGACGAAAGTATAGGACTGAATTTGCATCGAAGGATGCTCCACAAGGTAAATCTAAAGGTATGACAAACAAGGAACAAATGAGATGTGAGGAAATGTCGAGTCCAGCCAGGATCCTAGAAGATGTATTGGATCATCAAGCGGAGGAAACAACAACGACCCTGGAGGGCAACTACAGCTCTCTTATGGGGGATCCTGCATCAAGCAGCCCTGTCTTAGATCCTCAGATTTCCGAACTCTCTCAGGTTTTCCCCCCACATGGATCAGAATGTTAAATTCATATCGTGGATCGTGAAAGGTATAAACAGAAATGGGAAACGAAATAGAATTTTCCAATATTTAACTGGTACGAAAGGTGATATTGTTTGTTTGCAGGAGACACACATCTGAAAACAAGACATACATTACCTTAAAAATCCCAAACTTGGTCAACAATATGTCTCTGCAAATGTAAAACGTAAAAAGGGAGTGGTTCTATATGTTAGTAACAAATATGAGGTTTCTGAGGTGATAAATGATGAAAATGGTCATTATGTTGGGGTTAATGTTAATCTAATGAATCAGAAGATATTATTATTGGGAGTTTATGCCCCTACTGATAACAAGGATAATTTCTTTAAAAAACTATTTCTGTCACTTAGAGATATTCCTTTTGATGCGACGGTGTTCATGGGGGATTGGAATGGGGTTTGGACACCCTTGATTGATAGGGCATCTAAACGTAAAATCAAACCTAAGCAGGGGAGGTTACCCAAAAGTTTCTTTGAGTTAATAGATATATATTCGTTAAATGATGTTTGGAGATTAAGAAATCCTAGTACTAAAGATTTTTCGTTTTACTCCCCTGCTCAAAAGTCCTGGGCCAGATTAGATATGTTCTTTATGTCATCTAATTTGTGTACTAATGTCACCGACATAGAAATGTTACCTAATTTCACCTCAGACCACAAACCTATAGTCATGACTTTGAAAACTGGACACTGTCGCTTTAACTGGAAACTTAACGATCTGCTCTTGAATGACGAGACCATTAGATTAGAAGCAAGAGAGGCTTTAAAAATTATTTTAAAGAAAATTTGAATGGTGAGGCATCTTTAAATTCGGTTTGGGAAGCCTCAAAAGCGGTCATGCGTGGCTTTTTTATGAAAAAAGGTGCGGAATTAAAAAAACAAAGAAACAAAAGCCTATCAGACCTTCAAAAACAACTGAGGGAGAAAGATAGAGAATTGTTAGGAGATTGTGGTAATGTAAGGATTTTAAAAGAACTGCAATTTATACAGAAACAGATCTCCTTAATTCTAACGGACCAAGTAAATCTTAAGCTTAAGTTTGCAAAACAAAAATTTTTTTATGAAGCAAATAAACCGGGACGGTTTTTGGCTCATAAGCTAAAATCTGAACAAAGGAAAAGAATTATTACGAAACTAAAATATAATGACAAGATTTGCTTAGGACAAAAAGACATTGAGAACGCTTTCATTAAGTTTTATACTACTGTAATTTGTTTAAAGCCGACTCTATAGCGATCAAGGAAATTAATAATTATTTTGGGAAAAAACATATACGGTCTATTACTCAACAACAAATGGAACTAATTAATCAAGACTTTACAATTCATGAGGTTTCCAATGTGATACGTGGGTTGAAATCCGGGAAAGCTGCGGGTCCCGACGACTTTCCAGTGGAATAGTACAAGGCCTTCTCAGAAACATTGATTGAGCCGTTAATAAGGGTTATGAATCAAGTGTTAGCAGCTAGTATACCAAACTCGTGGCGAGAATCAAATACCACTTTAATCCCTAAATC
>NW_024807786.1:0-3538 GCF_019175285.1 Sceloporus undulatus | reverse complement strand
AGCTGACGTCACTTCCGGCAACCGAGGTGGCTCAGCGGGGATTCAATGCTAACTTTGCGCCCTTCGGAGCTGCGAGTCACGAGTTCGATCCTCGCCGGAGGAGAATAAATATATGTTTGTGGGTGCCTCGTTTAATATTAAATAAACTAAATGGTGTGAGTCCTTGTTGACCATCGGAAGGCTGTTCAAACATACGAAGCATATCGTCATGACAAAATAGCGGTTTATTGACAAAACGTTACACCGACAAAACGGCATTTATTAAAAAGCATTGGCTTATTAACGAGGCGTTACACTGATGAAACAACAATTCTTTGGAAGCATTATTCTCAAGACGAAATAGTGAACCTCATAAACACAGGCATTCTTTGAAAGCTTGAAGTCTAGGAGAAATAGGGGTTTATGAAAGGGCCTCTGGAAGGCCATTTTGTGTGCCTCCTGGGGATGATGGGAAGTGTTCTCCTGCTCCTCAAACCTTGGCCTTCCCTCAGGCCTAGTCTGGAAGGCGTTCAAGGCCCCATTGCATGAAAATAGAAATACAGTAGCCGCTTGGGAGCCGAAAAACGCTGAAGAGGCTGCAGTGTGCCATTGCGGCCACAGGAGGGCGCCCGAGAGAGCCAGGAATCGGTCCTTGGAGCCCAAAGGCCTGCAACGTCCCCCTTGCGCCACCAGAGGGCACTCCATAGGGACTCCAATGCAAGAAATTAGTTGGATGGGGAGATATGCCCGAATGCAGCCACAGGAGGGCGCCCAAGAGAGCCCTAAAGAATGGGGAGAGATGCCCAAATGCAGCCGCTTTCCTTCTTCCTCCTTGGCCCCCCAGTCCCCCTCCCTGGCCAAGGGACCACTGCAATTCCCATCATCCACCCGAAGAGGAGGAGGAGGAGGCCTGACCTGTGGGGGGTCTGGAGGGGACCTGGGGGTCTCTCTCTCTCTCTGTCTCTGGGCGGGAGGAGGAGGGCAGAGGGACCCCCAGAGGCTCCCCCCCATGATCCCTCGCCACTAGGCGCCCTTTAGCTTTCCTGGTGCCTGAACGGAGCCCATCGCAGAGGAAAAGGAGAGGGAAGACGAGGGCATCCTGGAAGCTCCCCCGGCGATGATCGCACTCGGGACCCAAGGCCTGCGCTAGTCGTAATAAAGCCTGGCAGAAAGAAGGCTGCGGCTCTGGGATCGAACCCTTGGATCGGAAGGCGAGGCTCTTCACCGCTCGGCCACAAGGGGGCGCTGTGGGGAAGGCCAGGCTCCTAGGAGTCTTAAAGCGCAGAAGCAGCCAGGACCTATATACAGGGCGCCTGGGGAGGGATCATGTGGGGCCTCTGGGGTCTCCCTCTGCCCTTCCTCCTCCTTCCGTCCAGAGAGAGAGAGAGAGAGAGACCCCAGATCCCCTCAAGACCCCCCCCCCACAGGCCAGATCTCCTCCTCCTCCTCTGCGGGTGGATGATGGGAATTGCAGTGGTCCCTTGGCCAGGGAGGGGGACCTGGGGGCCAAGAAGGAAGAAAGAAAGAAAGAAAGAAAGAAAGGAGGGTGTTTGGGGAAAGGGCGCTCGGGGCGCAGGACTCGCACCCAGGACCCAGGGACTGCGCTCGCAAAGCCAGGCAGACGACGACTCGGGTGCAACAGCAACACAAACCAAGCTACAAACAAACCTATTTGGACCCATGCCCCTTCAAGGAGCAGTATATTAGTGTTTCTGCAGGGACTCCTGTGGCCGAAAGGGGGCGCCCACCCAGCCTCCCTCCGAAGGGCCCTTTCCTCAGCGCTCTCGGGCGCCCTCCTGTGGCTGCATTCGGGAACTTCCCCTATTTATCCAAAGGGCTTAATAATGCCTCCCATTGGCGCCTCTGAGGAGCGCCCTCTGGTGGCGGAGAGGGGCGTTGCAGGCCTTTGGGCTCCAAGGACTGATTCCTGACTCTCTCGGGCGCCCTCCTGTTGCCGCAATGGCACACTGCAGCCTCTTCAGCGCTTTTCGGCTCCCAAGCGGCTATTTCTTTCTATTTTCATGCAAAGGAGCCTTTGAACGCCTTCCAGACTAGCCCTGAGGGAAGGCCAAGGTTTGGGGAGCGGAAGAACACATACCATCATCCACAGGAGGCACACAAAATGGCGGTGGGGTCCGACTCTGCCTTCCTCGGCTGCAGAGCCTTTAGGGGCCTTGGAGGACACTTCCCATCATCCCCAGACAAGGCAGGAGGCGGGGGGGGGCTTTCTGTGCTCAGGAGCCCCTCAAAACGCTTTGGAAGGAAATTCCCATAATCCTCTAGCCCTCAGGGGCATGTGACCATGTTTTCCCGGGGGGTTATGGGAATTGTAGTCCAACAGTGAGACTGGAGCGCCCCCTGGAGCCCATGCATAGCTATTATACAGGAGAGCCAATGCCTGCGGCCAATATATGGGGGAGGGGGTAATATGGGAGGGTCAGTATAGGGGGCGGTTGTTAAGGGGGCATAAATTGGGCCCCAATCTATGGTCCCTTCATGGCGTCTTAAGGGTCAGGTCCGGAGGAATCATAGAACCCTAGAGTCGGAAGAGACCCCCAGGAGGGCCCTGATCCAGTCCAACCCCTTTATTCTGCCATGCAGGAACTCTCCTTCAAAGCACCCCATTGACAGATGTTCATCCAAACAGAATAAAACACAATACGTTTTACATTTATTTGAATTTACATTTCCTATCTTCTATTATTTTATTCGCCTTTTTCAATTTTGCGTTTCCCCCGGAGGCCCCAGCGGAGTGTCCCGTAATGGGTCCGTGGGCGACAGGGACCCCTCTCTGAAGGGCAAAGGTTTGGGGACGGAGGAGGAGACCTGGGGGGGCTGTGGGTTGGAAGGAGCAGAGGGAGGGGGAGCCTTGTTGTGTATAGAAGATCGTGACTGGAGCCTCCCTACCCCCTGCTTTCCTTCCCTCCCTCCATTCATCCCTTCTTCCTCCATTCATGTTTTTCCCCCTCGGCCCCCCCCCCCCCCCAAGCCGGGGGCAGTTCCGGTGCATAGAAATGGGGGGGGGGGGGGGGCTGGCCCCTTCCCTGGTTCCGGGGGGGGTTGGGGGGGTGAAGAAGGGGGTCTGCGGGGGGCACCTGGACCCCCTCCCCTCCCCTACAGTGCCCCCCTCCCTCCCCGGCCTTTCCCCATCATCCTCCTCCTCCCTCCTTTGAGGCGCAGCATCCGCATCAGCATCAGCATCCGGTTGCCATGGCGACCGCAGTGATGCTCTTCCAGGGCACAAGATGAGGTCAGGGAGGGAAATCAAAGGGACATTGGGCTCCCGACACAAACAAGGAGGGGAGGGGGAGGACTGAGGAGGGGGAGGAAAGGAGTGGGGGGGAAAGCCCCCCCCAAAGGAGGGGTCATTTCCCTCCCCCAATGGGTCATTTCCCCAGATTTTGGGGGCACTACAGATCCCATCATCCCTAGCCAGCAGCCCCCCCTCCCCTTAAGTAGCAGGAGTGTCTCTCCTTTCGTATCTTAACCCCCCGCCCCTCCCATAGAGAGAGAAGGGGGCTTGGATGCAGCAAGGCCAATGTGTGGGAGCTGCCTCCCT
>NW_024807785.1:0-3538 GCF_019175285.1 Sceloporus undulatus | reverse complement strand
TTTACAGAAGAAGAGCTGGCAAAAAGAAAATCATTTCCTTGAAGACAGTCTCAATCACTGGGTCAGTGTAGCAATTGATGCTCTCATCAGGCATTTTGCAATGCCTGTAGTGTTTTGACAGCATCCTATTTTATCTGAATGCCAATAAAAGAAATAAGTTATGAGATCACAGACTCTGTGTGTGAATCACTGGACCTGGAGGAAGCCTCCAGATGCCATGGTAGGTAGACGTCAAAGATCTCATGGCTTGGCATGTTCTGTGATCCTCAGGGTGAGGAATCCCTGGAGTACAGCACTGTCTTGGTAGATGAGCATTTGTGTATTTTGATCTGGTGTTTTTAAATCTGTAATTGGGACTCTTATGATATTACTAGGGGCCATCCTTACAATATCATCAAGGTCCACCTCTGTGGGAGCCAAATGGGCTAACACTAAGTCTAAGCTTTTGGTGCTAAAATCTCTGGGCCTGCAACTCTAATGGTCTAAGGAAGCAAAATGACAGCAAAGAAAGTGCAGGCAGCCCTGAATGTGGGCAAATGGAGATGGCATTGAGCAAACAGGCCAGAGGTAGTCAATCTGTCTCCCATACCATGTAATACCTGAGATGACAGTTTCATCCTCACTCATGGGAGGGCCAGTACTAAGGAGAGGAATATGTAGCTTTGCATTGCTGTCCTAGCAAGAACTGAACATATGTTCCATAGTGCCCACAACATGAGAGAGCTCAAATACAGAAAATGTAAGATAATTGATGATTAAAAACTGTGCAAAGTTCTTCTGTATATCAAATATGTGTTTTGTCTACCACTGAGAGAAAGAACTTCACCATGGCCCTTTCCACAAGGGCCTTTCAGAAAGTACTGTGTACGTACTACGGTTGCCAGGGGGCGTCTCTTCCAGATGCCCCCAACCCTAGTACGTACACAGTACATACAAAAATGGTGGCAGCCATTCTACATGGGTGCCGCCATGAGGACGTCACAGCCGCGCTGCCTCCAAACGAGGTGGTGTGGACGTGACCTGGTGCCATGGAAGGGCGCCTGTGGCGCCCTTTCCACAGCACAGGAAGAAGCTCCAAAAAGGAGCTCCTTCCTGGTTTTATGACACAAAAGAGAAAGAGGATGAGTGGCCCCTTTCTCTTCTCCCCACCACTGTCGGGGTGTCCTTGGGGCTTGAAGCCCCAAGGACACCCCCTTTCCAGGCCATGGGAAGCGGCCTTTTGCCACTTCCTGTGGCCTGGAAAAGTGGCGGATTGGGGCCTCAGGGCTGCTGCTGTGTCAGCTGAGGCCCCGATCCGTTGGGGAAAGGGGCGGGTACAGGCCACCCCAAAGGGGCGGTCTGTAACGTGCCCATATGATCTTTGAATTCTACAGTCAGAATTCCCTCAAGGCTCATCTAATCCATCCCCCTGCTGAGGCAGGAAATCCACAACTAAAGTATCCTCAACAATTATCATTCAGCCTCATCTTAAGACCTTCAGTGAAGGAGAGTTCATCAGCTTTCAAGGGAGTTTGTTCCATTGTCAAATAGCTCTTAAAACTGTTCCTAAAGTTTAGTCAAAAATGTTTTCTTATCATTTGAATCCATTAGTTTGGACTCAACACTCTGGAGCAGCACAGTACAAGCTTGCACCATCTTGACAGACTTCCACTCAAGTCTGTATATTAAATCTGATAATTATGGATTCTCTCAGATTCTCCACCTTTTTTTAGCTTCAGTTATTTAAAATTGCTAACAGATATTAGCTCTGTTAAAAGGAATAAAGGATGAACAATGGGTTAAGAAAAATAGGTTAGACAGCAGAATTTCAAGTAATTGGGATGCATTCAGCGGTACAGTACAGGGTCATTGTTTAGAAATTTCAAGTTGAACATCCTTAACCGTGAAGTAAATGAAGACCAGAGATATTAATTACATTTCCTGCAGGTAATAGACTAGATGGAGATGCAACAGCAGGGATGATTAAAGAGATAATGCAACAGAGACCCAGGAGTTATAGTTAGGTTATTTAGGAGAAAAAGAGACATGCATAAATACTAAAATTGATTTCTTGGGAAATCTGTTCTACCACATGAGGTTAAAAGGGGAACTATAAACTAATCAAAGTTTATCATCATTATTTTGTTAGATTTGCTTATGGCACAGAGCACACAAAAGCATATGAAGCCTCCTGTATCCCTGCTATTTCAACATTAAAAGAAAGTGCTTGATGCCTTACTTTGTGGCCCTCAAATCACCAGTCATTAGCACAGACAACCAAACCATGAGCAGAAGAATCTCAGCTACAGTGCTCATGATTCAGTTCAGTGCTGAGTCCTGTCATCTCTCTTCTAATGTAAAGGTCAGTCAGGGTAACCAGGAATGTAGGCTTGCTCTCTTCACTGTTCTTTTGTATGTAATGAAATATGCAGAACTAAGGTGAGTCCCACCTGAATTAATCTGTACAATTCATTTTAGTCTATAAGAAAGAAGAAGCTCATCTGCAGCTCATTACGATCTTCACTGAGTTGTTCAAGTTCATTGCTCTCTCTCCCCTCCTCCCCATGGATGTGTGCTAAGGCTTACCACACAAATTCAGTCTTTTATATTTCCTTGAGAGCTTGGATAAGCTCCATTTTGGATGACAGTTTCCAGAATCCTGGGATGCTGGCTGGGGGATTCTGGGAAATATAGGCCAAAAAAACTAATTGTACCAAGCACTGATTTTACCTATACACTAAATACTCTCCAGTAACCCTGACAATCATTACCAGTAGTATTTATTCATTATTTAGTTATTATAATATTGATACTGTGCCCTATATTATAAGATCTCAGGGCAGTGTACATGCACAATAAACCTTGAACAGTTTAGAACAATTTAAAATAGTAAGAAATAATTTAAATAGACTAAAAGTGTATTCTAAAATATTAAACAAAATAAAGAAAAATCATTTTATCTATTTGGACAAAACTGATGTGGACAAAACTGTTAAGACTTTTTATATATATATATAAAAACATGTCATAAGTTATCAGCAGAATGTAGCCAGCCTTAGTGCCATTTGGGTTTCCAAGGGGAAAGAAATGCACCTTACAAAATGGTGCCACCATAGAAAATATCACCTTTCAAATCCTGACATACCATATTACTACCCCTCCAGCAGTCATCAGTCCTTGGTGAGGGGGATTAGTTCTACCAAGTGTTGAGGACTCACGCTATTTAGAGCTTTAAGTGTCATTAGAAGCACCTTAAATTCAGAATAGAAACATACTGATAGCTAGAAAAATGCTTTTAAAACAAGTGTTATATGGTTTATAGGTTTCTGTCAGCAACCCATGTGCAGTGTACTGCATTAGTTGAGCTTCTTAACTACCCAAAGGACACTCCAAAATAGAGTGCATTGTAACATGAAATATTGCATCTGGATTATCCCTCATCAGTTGGCATTGGCACCAGGCCCTTGGGTCTCTTGGGGTACAAACAGTTCTAGGGAAACTTCTGAACCAGTGATGGTGAACCTTTTAGAGATGGAGTGCACAAACTCAGTGGCATTCC
>NW_024807784.1:0-3539 GCF_019175285.1 Sceloporus undulatus | reverse complement strand
GCATGTGTCTCTGGGGAGATGAGATAGAGAAGAATGTTCACTGAAGATGACAGCTGCATAACAAATCTGGATGTGCTCAAACTAGTCAAGAGGAAATCACAGGGTAACATCTTTCTGTTTCGAAGCCATTGGTGCCCCTGCACAACTGTGATGAATCCATTTCCTGAAAGGGAAAATATATACACAGTTCCTATAACAATCCAAATAAGTATACTAAGTGAAGAAGTTGTACTGATGTCCATTCTTGTCACTTACTAGAAGAAGCAAAGGTCGGAGATGAGGTATTTGCTGGTTTATCTGCGAAGTCTGGAAGAAAAAACCCTGCTATTTGGGACATTTTAAATAGACAGATCATACTATGAAAAGCAATGCAAATCTTAGGATGATTCTATTATTAATGATCCAGTCAAGTGTCATTGGGGCTTCTGTACATTGATATTTTATATCACTTTGTTTACCAGCTTTTCAGTGATAGTTCACTGGAAAGTTCTTTTAAATCACCTTCTTATGTCTGTGGCACTTCCTCCTCTCCCACTCCCTGGAGGTTTCTCTCAGCATGTTCAAGAATTTACCAAGAAATGTTTTTGTTTGCTAATGCTGTAGAAGATGCCGAAATAATTCCAAAATTGCCTCTTATGTTTTTAAGCCCAAGACACTGTTAAGCCCACTTCATCCTGTTTAGTTTCAAGCACAGGGATTTTCCAGGGGAGGAAGGATCAAATTTTGTCCATAAGTCCACAACCTTGAAAAAAGTGTTCAAGATATGAGACTAATTAAAGTGTCTAGTTTGGGCTTCACTAGACACTTAAAGTCCACTTTGTGGTTATTGGCTTAATCTGGTGTCCTAGGGCAAAAATACGGAGATCTTGAATACTCGCTTATGATTTGTCTAAAACAGTTGACAGATCAGGTATTTCTTTTGCTCCTATTCAGTACCACACCAGCTGTGGACTTCTGTGACATATTGGACAACCCTTTAAATTGTGTGCAGAAATTAACAACAGGGCAACATAAGCATCTGAGCATCTAAGTCAAAGCATATCTGAGTGATTTTTGTTCTCAAAGTACTGTGGAAATTCTTCACAATGGTCAGAGATTGTTTGGCAAGACCTTAAGAATTTCTTTCAACTCTTTGAAAGCAGGCCTCCATTTTCTACTGAGGACCAGTGTGTAATAAATCTCTAACTATGTGAAACAGCTCTGCTGGAAGTCGTTTTGCAGATGCTGCCCACACTTCCATTAGAGTAGACCTTCAAACAGACCCTTGAGCATGTTCCGTCAGGCTCACTCCAAGTCTTCTGTAAATGTCATGCTAGTCTCCACCTTACCTGCTTCATCATTGCCTGTTTCCTGGAAAACAGGGGGCCAGTTTGAGTCCACTCTTTAAAAGGGGATACTCAGGAGCAATTGAGTCCACTGCCATGATCATTTCCCCATTCCAGAGATCAGATAGGATGTGGCCTCCCTCCCTCATTCCACAGCAGAAAGAACTGGAAGTAGGGTATATGGTTGTGGTGGAGGCCTGCCTTTAAAGAGCTTCATGAATTGAAACAAGAAGTTCTTAAGGTCTTTGAATTGATAGGTGATCACTCCTCCCCAGCCCCAGCCATCTTGCCATATATATGAGTATTGGGTAAGAGACTGTAAGCCATTGCAATATCAACATTTCTGAGGGGATGGCAAGGGAGCTGCAGAAATGATGATATACATGGATAGCGAGTGAATGCCACTCAGAAAGCTAAATAATGAAGCTGTAGAACATCATATAAGAGCATGAGTGGAATAGACCTGGTAACTTGACTATACAAAAAGGACCTGTACCAGATTCTGTGGTTCCCTGATGTTCTGAGAGTGCAAGGTGGATTGTGTAGCGAGAGGTGTTCCCATAAGTAACTCGGGCCCAAGCCTTGTAGAGCTTTAAAGGTAATGACCAACACCTTGTATTGCAGAGTGGAGGAGACATGCCTCACTTTATTATTTCCAGTGTCTAGAACAGAGACCCAAGAGGGAAGAAAATGATAAATTTTCTAGCATCAGCACATGAAGAAGCAGCGTGTCATACTTCACATGAAGAAATGTAAATACACCTTAGTTGGTTTATCCTACAAATGATAGAGCCATGCCTCATGTAAATATATGTCCAGGGATAAATTGAAATTTGCCTGATTAATCTCTCTGTTTCTTGTTGTTGCTATATTTGAATGAGGTGACTTGCAAAATAATGCAAAGGAGTACAGTCACTGACTGCAGCCTTGAACCTATTCTGAGCCTTGAAGTCATGGGCACAGAATTTATCACTGCTAAATGAAGCACATTATGCCATTCTTATGCCAACTACTCTAAGAAAGCTTATGGGACAGCAGATGATCTGAGAGAGAGAACTGAAGAGCACTTATATGAAGCAAAAGCAAAAGAGGAGACAAATCCCCACATGCTGATAGATGGTCACTTGCTTTATTTCTTATTAATTCAAAAAGCCCAACAAATTTTGGGCTCTGTCAAAGTTTGCCTTCTTCAGGGGATGCACTAAAGAAACACACAAATATATCCCATGAAATATATTATCAAGGACAGCACACAATTAGTTATATTCTTTTAAAATCCTATGAATTAAACTGTTATACATATACCCTTAAACATACATTTCTGGTATTGTTTTTTTTAATTATCATTTATTTATTCTAATATTTCTGGCTTGAGAGTTTTTTAATGTGTGTTTATTGGATTTTAATTTTGCTTGTATAACTTGTATTGTATTGTATGTAATGTTGTGCACCGCCCTGATTATATAGAAGGGTGGTATATAAATAAAATTTTTATTTATTATTATTTATTAAAATTACAACAAACAGACATAAAATAACAGCAACAAGCTACAACTAACAAACACTATGGACCTTATCACACTAGAGGAATCCCACTCAGAAATGGAATTTAAAGTAGATTTAAAGTGGAAAAACCCGCAAATGCAGGCGTTTTTCCCCACGAAGTTTCTGCAAAAGAGAAATAATGCGAAAATAAAGTGAACGTAAAGGGGACAAAAATGACACCTTTTTTACTTTTGTAACTTTGGGAACGTTTGTTTTATTTCTGCATTATTTCTATTTTGCAGAAACGTTGTGTGGAAAAAAACCCCACATTTATGGGGGGTTTTCTACTTTAAATCTACTTTAAATTCCATTTCTGAGCTAGTGTGACAAGGTCCTATGATACAATACACTTCTGTGTAACTTCCAATTATTTAAACTTATATAAACTTATAAACTTATATATTGTCAGAACTCCAAAGCCAATTACTGATCAATATTCACATTCACTTTAGTTGCTGTTCATATTGTTGTATGTAATTGCTTTAGAATGTAGTTCTTCTAGCTTGCTTAGGTAAGGGGGATGGGGGCTTGGGATGGATAGTCACATAGGTTTGGAATGTATTGTTTAATTAGCTAGAGACATCTGCACTGCCTGCTCAAGGTCAGCCTGGTCTCAAGCCGTGCTAGCCTGGGAAGCAAAGAGGAGGGTGGAAAGGGGAGTGAACAGGA
>NW_024807783.1:0-3539 GCF_019175285.1 Sceloporus undulatus | reverse complement strand
TCATAGAATCATAGAGTTGAAAAAGACTACAAGGGTCATCCAGTCCATCCTCCTGCCATGCAGGAACTCTCAGTCAATCACATTACTTATCTATCCTTAATTAACTTGTCTAAATCTTATTCATATTGAACCATTTAATACTAACTAAAACAATACTTTAAATAACACATAAAATCATAATTGATATTTTCATTCTTATTTCTCTTTACTTCAACACATACTATCATAATTCCACTAAAGTATAATATTATTAATTTGTTATTAATTAAAATATCTCTATAATCAAATGTTCCCCATCACCAGAGCCTAATATCTTCATGTTATTCTGCCCTCCAAAATTGTAACTCTTCCTGTGGAGGTAAATCACCTTCCTTTTTTTACTAGAACATTTTGTACAAATATCTTCCATATTGCTTCAAAATCATTTTCTCTTCATTATTCCTTTTTTAACCTTAATTTCACATGTTAATTTATCATTAATTGCAATTTGCTATACTTTTTTATACCAATCTTGCATTTGCATGGCCTCTTGTCCTGAGTACAGATTTCTCATCAGGACTATTAAATATTGTGGCACTCTGTCAGAGCCCATGGTTATGGTTATATGTTATATGGTTATATGTTGATATGTATGATTGTTCTGTGTGGGGTTTGTATTGTGGGATTGCAGAGTGGATAACGGTATTGGGACAATGTATGGACTGGATATGTGCTGGTAAGAGGAGCTGGGTAATGGTATGTAGTGTCTTGGATTTATGTGTTGAGAGATGGCACTTGTTCTTGCAGGGGACTTTAGGAATGTGGAGGAGTTTTGTTACTGCAGCAAAAAGTTAGAGGCGAGGTATGCTATATAGAGGTGACAATTGGGTGGTAATAGAACTGTTAAGATTTTGCTTGGGAATAAAGTTTGTTGCACCAATTAGTGAGTAGGTGGAGCTAATTAGTTTGAGCTTTAATATAAAGCCAGGTAAGCCACACTGTGAGTCAACAACAAAGGGGTGAATGTAATATTTGTATCCTATCTCCCCTGACTATTTCTTTCCATCTAAAATAGTAGCCCACATATCTGAAACTAGCAAAATGCCCATTTCACAGAGTGATATGAACTGAGACACACACATAGAGGAAACAATCTGTCCTCAAACCCTACACACAAATACATCGAGCAAACATGACCACTACCACTACTACCACCACTCCCATGGACAAGTGCACAAACACTCCCTCCTTCAAAACTCATAAGTCAACACATACAGATAGCAATCCCCTAAACCCCCCCACCCCAACACCTAATTAGTACACAACTGCTTCCCTTCCAAAACAAGACAAAACACCTGCAAAATATTTTAAAAATCAGATTGTAGCCTTGAGTGCACTCACCACCCTACCCCATGCTTTCCAAGAAGCCATAGGTCCTCTTCTTTATCTCTCCCTCCCTTCTTTCTCAGGATTTTGACTAGGCAGTCCAAATATCACCACTCACCTGTTCCATTCTCCTTCACCATTCCTTCCCATCTCCATTCTGCACCTGAGCCTCCAAGTCAATTGAAGGTACATATGTATTCACATACACACACACTTATAGGCCCCCCACATTCCTTTGATTCCTTGACAGAGACATTAAATTTTTTACCTGTCTGTCTGTGCATTTGTCTCTCTCAGGCCCGTTACAGACGGGCGTAAAGTACGTCCTGGGGACGTACTAGGGTTAGGGAAAGTGCGTGCCTTATGCACGCACCTAACCCTAATACATCCCCAAGACGTACAAAATAGTGGCACCCGTTCCACACGGGGGCTGCCATTACAACGTCACGAACGTGCCACCTCCAAATGGGGCGGCGCGGACGTGACGTCTTTGCACCGCACGAGGGCACATAGAGTGCCCTTTCTGCGGTGCTAGAAAGAGCTCCGAAACGGAGCTCATTCCGCGATTTGCATCGCTGGCACAGCCTTTAGACGGCTGCACCAGCGACGCAAGGGAGAAAGGGGCTGAGTGGCCCCTTTCTCCTCCTCCCCACTGCCACCAGGTGTCCTTGGGGCTTGAAGCCCCAAGGACACCCCTTTCCAGGCCGCGGGGAAGCAGGCTTTTGTCGCTTCCCCACGGCATGGAAAGTGGCGGATCAGGGCCCCAGAGGCCGCCGTTCTGGCAGCTGAGGCCCCGATCCGGTGGGGAAAGGAGCGCCTACAGGCTGCCCCAAAGGGGCGGTCTGTAATGCGCCTCATTCTCTGAAACATCATCTTGTTTGTCCTTTTCCCTCCTCATATTGAAAAACAAAAGAAAACACTAGCATTAGCACTAGCATTAGCAACCAGCAGACCAGCATTGCTTTGCCTGGCACATCTACCCTGAGTCTTCCTCTGTCCTTGCTCACTGTTTCCCTGAACAGATTACGGCCCTATCCAGACCAGCCTGAAAGGCTGGCCTGTGGGCGGAGTCAGGGTGCAGTGTCCTGATGCTGGATAGTCTGACTCCGCCCTAGGGCGTCATGATGCCACACGCCATTCCAGATAGTGTGCGACATCATCCAAATGATGCAGTGCCGAAGGGGTGCCATACAGCTGTGCTGTCATGGCTATGACACCCTCTGGAGGGCGCAAAAAGGAGCCGCTTTTGCAGCTTCTTTTTGCACCCTCCAGAGGCCAGCTCAAGGGTGTGGTGTGAGGTATACCCCCTAATGTATACCCCCTACTACTCCCTCCCATTGAGTTCTGGTACTAATGGGTAATAATTGAGAAGATATTTTAAGAGGCATTGTAAGAAGAGGGAAGGATTACTGTAGCAGCAGAAACACACTATTTATTGTTTTTAAATTAAGCCAGAGCTCTCACCCTAAGACTTTCGCCCATCATCTGGTTGTCATGAGGAAGCAGCCAGGACCTGAGCCTTGGGCCTAGGTCCTGGTATCTGGGAACCCTACTCACAGTTACTTTTTATAGTGAGATATTTTCTGTAGATGCTGAATGGACAAATATTATTTTGAAGGTTCAGAACAGAAAATGCTGTTGCTCTGGGCACTCCATAGCAACACATTGCACCATGGGAACTAGGGATTGCTTCTTCTCCCAAAGAAATAGTTCTGGTAAGCCTTATAAGGTGGGAAAACTGGTTGAGGCAGCATTCATTGAGGGAGTACATGGGTTTCGCACCTATATGACTCTAGCATCTTCTTGGCTATGTCATGTGATGATGCCAAGAAGGAAATAACGCTTTAGTAGCACAATATCACAAACATAACCAAATGCATGAAAACATATTCTAAGTGCTGCTCTGTTCTGATTTCATTTTTCCACTATGCTTTGGATTCTCCTTGGGTTGATCTTGGGGTAAGTAAAGAGAACTATGGAATACCAATAATAAATTTTATACAAGTAAAACATGTTTAATCCATTGAGACCTATAAATATTCAAATATCATTTAAACATATCACCTTCTGAAATAAAATGTGTTATTTTTGTTACCTTTCCATAAGAGCAGACCAGCATTGCAGTGCAGCCTTAAAACAATAAACAAACACCCTGGAATAAAATATTAATATTG
>NW_024807782.1:0-3539 GCF_019175285.1 Sceloporus undulatus | reverse complement strand
GCCACAGATACAGACAAGAGGAGCGAAGTTTAAGCCCCACTTACAACCGGAAGCTGAGTGGGCTCTACTTTGCCATCAATCAAGAAAAGCTAGGCTGCACCTTTCCAAGACTCCAGGTGCTCTACGCCAGCTCCTCTGAAAGAAAGATTTCAAATGCTCTCTATCACCCTTTTTTTCTCTTTTATGATTTCCTATATGTTTGTTATAAGTGATACACAAAAATAATAAAAAGAATACACATACAGGTGCATGTCCCATTTTCACACCCCGGAAGCTGAAATGGGCACCACCTTGGACTTCAATCAAGTTTGAGCTGAAGCTCCATCAAAATATTTTTTTTCAGAGACATTGCCTCTTTTTCTTGTCTATATTCCTTGTTTGTGTTCTTTATTTATGTTTCTATTTGTTTTCTGTCAACAACTGAGGTTTTTATAAGTAATTAATGCTAAAAGTGATAAAGTTCAATCATACATATTCTCAAATCAAATCACATCCCAAAACATAAGCCTACATATACATGCACATATGTTCCTGACATAAGCAATAAACATATGATTTTCACAATAAAGTTAATAAAGCAATCCTATTGAAAAGAAGAAATAAGCTCATCAAGCTCTATGATCAAAGACATAATTGTGTTTGTCGTCAGGATTCCTATTGTTAACTGTGGAATTGGCATGAAATTCAAGTCAAGCATGGTAAGTTTTTCTTTCTCAGGACGCTCTTTGAAAGGAGGGAGACTTTTATACATCTGGAGATAGTCTTAAAGTGTGAAGGCCAAATCTATTCTGATTAAATGGCATTACACAACAAGAGCTATTCCATAGTGATCTCCCTGAGGAAACGTGAGATGGAAGATGCCCCTGGAGTGGAAGAACATCTGAAACATGGCGACACCCTGGGCATTCCTATTCTGTTATGAGAGTAGTCCAGAGAAGCATAGTAACAGTTGCTTGGCAAGAGTCTGTAACATCAGGCTAAAAATTATAGTTTTTCAATGAGAGGAGATTCTGACAGCAGATACAATATTCTTTATAGTGGAGTTTTCCTATTGAATCATGAAACAAATACACAATGCATCACTATTAGAAGATTAGCTTGGTGTCCAGAGTAAACTCCAGAGAATCAGATCCAACAAAAGTGTCAAAGGGTTAAAAAGCAATGAGAATATGTGTGTTTAGTTAATGCTATACACTGTCTTTCTGAAATTGGACGACTGGAAGATGTTATTGCCTGGTGATGGTAAGAATATTAATATTTTGGTAACTGCTAGACAGGTTTGTTTTGTTTTGTTCTGAGTTTAGAGTGTCATATAAACATAGTTAATAGTTGATAGTATCATGCAATATGAATATTGATGAAACATCAAAAGGGGGGAATGTGGTGGAAATTCCTTGTTGAAATATAAAAACTATAGAAAGATGGAGTCACCTTTGTCAGCCAGAGAGATAGTTTTGAAATAAAGGCTTGGAGTTACTAGAGCAAAGGAATAACTAGTGCATCTTGACCTGAATGGAAGCTGGCACCAGTAAGAAAGACATAACATAAACTACTGAGATAAGGATACATAGTAGACATCCAGAAGCAAGGTTAGAAGGAAGGCTAAAGGAGGGGGTAAGGCGTGATGATGCAGTTTTAATGTATGCATGTATTTCTGTTCTGATTATGAGAATTCTGTATGTTTAAATTGTAATTAGCCAATCAGGTGTATTGAAGAAGCCTCTTTGTTTTGAATAGTATAAAAAGAGCCATTTTGTCTTGTTCGGGGTTCTCAGCTTTTGGAACTTGAATTCCACTGAGTTCAATGTTTTCCTTTGTCGACAAATGGAAATAAACTTATGGATTTTCAATTATTAGGTCCTCTTGCGAATTCCTTGCTCTGCAAATCTAGAAATCTAAGTTTCCTGAAATTTCTGTTACATATTTGGCGAGCCAGCCAGGAGTCAAACCTAGAATCTTCTGATTGACAATCCAGCTAAATTATTTTTCCAATTAAAGTTGATAAGATAGTGTGTAAGGCCTGAATTCTTTTGAAGCCTGGAAAAGTTAGGTTTTGGTTTTGTAAGGCTATAGCTGTGCTAGGCCTGTATTTGTAGCTTCAGCTGTTGCAATCATGAGCATTCACCTGAGGTCATGCAAAGGTTTGCTGCTGCCTGGCTAGAATTAGCTTTTGTATTTTTTTATTTTTTGAGTTTTAAGTTGTGATCCATAAGTTTCCTGGCCTGTTTCCTGGCCTATTGAATTTTTGCTTTTTCTGAATATTGTGTGCTGATTTTGTACTTATTTCAACTGCTAATTTTTGAGGCCATATCATGAGCTAGCTTTTGTATTTTTGAGCTCAAAGATGTCTGCAAAGTCTTGCCAATGTCATGTTAAATTGGCTTGTTTTAAATCATTTTTTGTTCCTGGTTTTAATTTTTGATTTTGCTCTTGCATATTTTGACTTGTTTTGATTCTTGATTATTGACTGCAATAATTGTTTTTTGTTTTAAATTCCTGGCCTAAAGTTTTTGAAATGATTTTGTTATAACAGATGCTGTGATATTTTTTAAAGTTTTGAGAATGGCCCATCCAAGAGGTTTTTGATTTTGTATATTGTTTTAGCTTGAATTTTTATTTTTATAATATCTAAATGTATTTTTGATTCACCCGAAGTGTCTTTTTGTGATTTTGGAACCCAGAGATCCAGAATATAATTGTTATATTCTGGTTAATTAGTGATTGTCAATTTGATTCACACTCATTGAAATTTATAATTTTTGTTATTTTGAAAAAATAACATGGCGAGCCAGTTGATCCTATGTTGAATTATTATGTGGTTCTGGAATGGAATAAGGATATGAAAGTATTAAAGAAAGATTGGTATTTTACTATATTGTAGCAAGAGAAAATTTGGAAACACTTTACAAATTCAAATTCTGGTTTCCACTGCCAGACGTAATCAAAATTAATCAAGCTAAATTCAAGCCAACATGTGTGAAATTGTATCCTAATTCCAAGCTAGAATATATCATTTTGGCCTGAGAGGAGTGACTAAAAAGAGCATGAACTGATTTTTTGAGTCCTGAGTAAAAAGCAAAGAAGTCACTCTATCATAGTTTTTGTTTTTCCTGTTCCCTGTTCTGTTGTCAAACTGTTGTGGATTCAAATGAGATAAAGCTGTGAGTACATTGGGTCAGAGTTAAAGTTTCATATTCAGTATGTACATATAAATGCAGTCTGTAAAATTAAGGTTACATATGTTTGTTTTTTTTTTAAAAAAAAAGCATTCAAAAGGTCCAAAGATGCAGGCATAGAAAAAAAAAACCTAAAGCATAAAGAGCTCAGGGTGACCCAAGAATGATCCAGGGGTCTGTTGTTAGTTAGAGTTAGCAGTGAGACATAAATTCTAGAAGAGAAATATCTTAGCAAAGCCTATAAGAGGAGAGTTAATGAAATGTGGCTAAAGTATACCTTTAATGTATTCATAACATTCTAATAACTTGTCAATTAGTATTTTTCAGTGTTTTTGCTTTTCCTTTGCCTGAGAAAAAGGGGGG
>NW_024807781.1:0-3540 GCF_019175285.1 Sceloporus undulatus | reverse complement strand
TTTTCCAAGGTTAGACTCCATCACATTTGATATCAGTTTGCCATTTGTTACAAAAGTTCACAGGAAAATGTGCATGCATTTTCATATGCATTACTCCTAACATACTAGTTGACATACTAACTTTTCATAATATACAGTTCATTCAAGCAGCTCTCAACAACAACAATACAATTTTGGATACAACTTTCCTCTAATATTAGGTATCCTTATACAGCTTTTTAAAAATTATACTGAAGTGAAATTGCTCTTCCCAGCTGCACCAGGAAAGATTAGCAGGCTGTGTTAGTGAATCAAGGACCCAATTTTATTTACAGAAAGCAATGCATTTCTGGCCCCCACCTTGAGAGACCAGTATCTGAAAAGAATGGGAACTCTGAGGCACAAGCTCTTACACCCTTATATTGTTTGACAAGTTTATCAATTAACTATTGCATAATGTATGCACTGGGGAAAGTCCGTGAAGCTAACAAATCTGATAGAAGTCAAAACTTCTAGGCATCAGTTGGTCATTTACAGCCTCCTGTGAGGTAAATCACCATTCTCCAGTTCTTGCTACATAACCCATTTGTTAGTCTCTTGTCGTCATAGGGAATACACTATGTTATGTAATCTTCACAGTGTCAGGTTGTTCATTTTGGAATAATTTCCCTAACACCAGCATGCACAGATAGCAAAGCACCTGGAAGGTTAGCATATGTGAAGCCATGTTAGGCTTTTCTTTCAATATCTATTTTTCTGAGCACCATTTTGCAAACTATGGTCCAAAACACACTGCAGAAATAATCCAGTTGGAGATTGCTTTAACTGCCCTGGCTCAGTGCTAGGGAATCCTGGGAATGATAGTTTATTGTGGCACCAGAGCTCTCTGACAGAGAAGGCTAAATGTCTCACAAAATTACCGTTCTAAGAATTCCCTAGCATTGAGCCAGGGCAGTTAAAGCAGTCTCAAACTGGATTATTTCTGCAGTGCATTTTGGACCTATATCACAAAGTTTGGACAAGTGCAAAGATTCCTGCATTCCTGTGTTCTAGTTTTTGTGTAGATTTTGGGAAGCATGAATGGTGTAAGTTCACATTAAAACATAAACCAAACAAATCTCTTACACACTCCTGTTTTTGATATCTTATACTCCAAATACATCACTGGTACATTGTTGATATGAATAGAGTTTGTGTGTTTATATTATTGGTCATAACCCCATAACTAATGATTTACTCATCTTTGTCTGGCTATTAATAAAAATAAATGAAATGTTTGAGTACAAGATTGTTTTCTGTCCTTTTTTTTTCATGTGGCCATACTCTTTAACCCAGGGCTAGAAGAGAATTTATTCAAGAAATAAACACTTGAGGCAAAGCGTACTGCTTTCAAAAAATCTTTAAAATGTAAGGGGGAAGGTTTCATTTTGCATCAAACCAAAACAATTTAGTCAGCTTTTACTAAGCAGAATTTAAAGGGTGGGGGTCTACAAATAATGAGATGGATGGCTGTTGGTCTTAATATGCATATTTATCAGTCTCAATTAAGCAGGCAGCATGCCAGGTTAAAACTTAAGTTTTATCATTCATATTCCGCTGGGCAGATGAACAGGCTATGATTGTTACAGCTGAATCCATTTAAATGTTTCCCTTCATCTTTCAACACAGATTTCACCTTAATGTAGAAGACACTGATCCATATTCTGCATCACACATAATATGTGCTAAAAATCCATTATCCAAGGAATGATGAAGAAACTGTTTTGATCAGATGGAACTGCTGAAGGTCAGGTTTAAATAGATGTATGACATTTATCCATGCTTGACTGAGTGTGGTTCCAGCATGTATGACTGCTTAAATACTAATGTTTGGCAAACTGAAAACATTCCTTATAATGAAGAGTGAACCTAAAACAAAGGATAATATGGCAAGAATGACAGTAGCCTAGTTTTGTTCACTTTTTGGACACTACAGTACAGCTACAAAATGGACAGATAAGCACCACACTGTATCACAAATCCACAGATGGCAACACATACTTACATGCCTCCAGTTTCCACCCTGAATATGCCACTAGATCCATAGTATACAGCTAAGCCCTCTGATACAATCACATCTGCTCAGACCCACAAGACAGGGATGCCAAACTCAAGTAATTACAACAAGCATTTCTCAAACTACAGTACCCACCACATGACATGAAAAAAACAAATAAACAGGCAAGATGTGTACCCAGGACTGATCTATTACAAAACAAATTGAAGAGGGAAAATGACAGAACCCCACAAGTGGTCACATACAGCTCTCAACTGGGACCACTCGGGCGCATCATCAATGAACTACAGCCCATTCTGGACCATAATATGACTCTTTCAAGGGCTTTGGGTGGCAAACCTTTACTTGCCTACAGACAGCCTACAACCCCCCAACAGGCACTCACTTACAGGACAGCACATGACACAGATGGCGACACAGATACTAAGCCTTGATACAAACCAAGATGCCAACTCTGCCCACACATTTATCCAGGTAATGTCATCACAAAACCTAATAGCATCACCCACAATATTACGGGGGCCTTCACGTGCTTATCCTATGTGGTCTATGCCATACTGTGTCAGCAATGCCCTTCAGCACTCTACATTGAGCAAACAGGCCAGTCCCTGCACCAGAGGATAAATGGACATAAATCAGCATTAGGAATGGGAGTACACAAAAACTGATGGCAGAACATTTCAATCTCCCTGGGCATTCCATCTCAGACCTCAGAACAATGGTCATTCAATGAAAGAACTAAAAGAAGATTGGAAAAAGAAACAGCAGAATTGGAATTCATCCACAAACTACAGCCCCTCAGCAATGGATTGAACAATGACAATGGTTTCCTTACTCACTACACATACTTCAGCATTATCTGACCCCATCCTCACAGGGTTGCCCTACATTCACCTATTCTCCTCACCACAGGCAAGTCCCATTGCAAAACTGGATCTGCCAGTTCATCTCCATGCACAAAGACCACCTTACTATGCCTTTGTGCACAACTGACATCGGTAAAACTGGACCAACAACTTCATTTCCATACACAAAGGATTTGTAATTTGAATTGACATCCTCACTTACCAATGGTATAAACATGTTTGTGTCTGGTTTCCACTCCTCCAAATGCATTTGAGGAAGAAGACTGAAGTCTATGAAAGTTCATGCTCACAATTTCTTTCTTACAGTTAGTCTCAAAGGTGCTACAAGATCTCTCCACATACTAATTCTACTGACTAACACAGCTATATCTTTATATAGATGTAGTTTTGAAGAGGGTTTTTTTTCCAGCAAGGCTATCATTTGTTCTGGATGAATCTGAAATTTTAATCCAAATCTGCCTGACTTGGAATTATTCAGATTGGATCCAAAGCTAGTCATATCAACTGGATTCAAATGTAGAATGGATCACCCTGATCTGAAGTTAGATTGCTTCATGCTGATCCCCAGAAAATGACTGATAGACAGTTGGAAGATGATAGATAGATAGATAGATAGATAGATAGATAGATAGATAGATA
>NW_024807780.1:0-3540 GCF_019175285.1 Sceloporus undulatus | reverse complement strand
AATAATAATAATAATAATAATAATAATAATAATAATAATAATAATAATAATAATAGGAAATGCAAGGGACATCATTATCTGCTTTGCAAGAAACCCCCACAAAATACAATTCTTAAGTGCCTTATGCTTGCTCACTTTCAAGTACATTGTAATCTTGTGTGTTTTTTTAATACAGTACATTAAGAAGATATGGCGAGTTCCATCCATTAAGAGAAGTAGGAATTTGTTATCAGTTGGAGTTCCCATTTAATAGAATGATATACAAGTAGGGGAAAGTTTGGACAGCTACCAATACAGCTTCAAACGACCATATTTTGTGAAGCACTGGACTTACCCTTTCCTAAAGAGTTTGAATCCTCTGTATCTGATGGTGATGGGAGACCACCAAAAAGTCTACCCTCCAGGTTACGATGGGATTTAGTGCCTACAAAATAGAGTGAGAGAGAGGGAGGGAACATAAACAACACACACATAGTAAAAACTGCAACTGAATTAATAAAGCTTCAGCACCAGCCTTACATGGCAACATCTATAATCACTTGTCACCAGCTCTCACAGACAGATGTCATGTTAATCCTCTTTCAAAATTATCCTCAGGTGGCATTTAAGCCCTTGCAAGTTGGCTAAAATGATTCTCCTAACTAAAGGATGTGAGAAAAAAGACAAATTTAGAAATGTTTGGTATAAAGTTGTTTTATGTTATTGCCAATAAGGATTCCTCTCTGCTTGGACCACCATTACTAGCCTTGAAGCTCTGGAACAACTTTCAATACTGGATCAACTTATAAGGAGGAATAATGTTCACTGCAATAGTCAACCATCTGTGTATAATTTTGTTTACATCTAATTTTAGTTTTGTTCTATATTAAATGACACCATATCATGCTATAAAATAGGTGAACAGTAAAATCATTAGATTAAAAAAAAGTGCTGAATGCCAAGGTAACCAGCATATTTTAGCTATTGCCAGTTCATAAAAATCAGAGAAAGGATTAATGCTGGAAACAGGAGGAAAAAAAACATTCATATTATAGTAAAACACTCTCCTCTATAGTATCAAACACAGAAATCATTTATTTTCAGAAGATGCAGTTCAATAACATTTGCAAGGCTGTATAATTTCACCTCTGTCCTAAAGCTAATAGTCAAACTATAGTATACCTATCAAACCTTGAATAGTAAGTCAGTTGTGAAAATCCAACTAATTTAATGTGTTGGGATTAGTTGGGACCAGCAGTCAGTTTAAAGTGGACTTTTGCTTCATGAAACATTGAATTTGCCCATCACAAGTCTCTTGAATTGACTTATTATGCACAAATCTACCTCTAGCTAGTCATAGCTAATGCCTTTATATATATTTGGAAATAGTGAATTGTAAAAACCATACTTTCTTTACCTATTAACTTTTTTTAAAAAGCTGCATGAAAGTCATACGGAAAACTTTTAACAGAATAAGGTTTCCTATTAGTGTATCTCTGTGGTGAAGAATTTCTGGACATAGTGCTACTAAAATAGCTATGCAAGGAGGGAATGACTGGGATAACTTTCTCCTCCCTTCCTCCCCAATTCCACATAGGACTCCAAATATGGTAGTATATACATATATATACATCTAATACTGATTTTGACCATGAGTATGTTTGATGGGATGAAGAAGACAAAAGTGCCATTGCTCTTATAAGGAAACAGGTCAGTTGCTCTCAAAGAAGTTACTCACTGATTCCCCCCTCCCCTTGCAAAGTGCATCGATGGATGCAGCATTGATTTCCAGTGTATTTATTGTTCTCTGCACCTTCACCTTGTCAAAAACCTTTTGAACTTGTATTGATCACGAAGAGCCAAAGAGCACAGCCAAGAGGTGAGCTGCTGCCACACCGCAGCATTAATGCAGCTTGACACCACTTTAACTGTCGTGGCTCCCTCCTATGGAATCCAGGGATTTGTAGTTTGGTGAGGCACCAAAGCTGTCTGATAGAGAAGACTAAATATCTCACAAAACTACAAACCCCAGAATTCCTTAGCATGGAGCCATGGCAGTCAAAGTGCATTAATTCTGCCGTACAAGTCCAGCCATGGCGACATTGCTAATGGTGAGCAAGTTGTTAAATTTCAGATTCAACTTCAGCATTCCTTGTGGGTCAAAAGCATCGCCTGAAACCCAATAGGAATGTGCATTTTAATGTGTTTCCCGTTAGGACTGACCTACAATCCATTCCATTTAAGAAAACACCACTATCTCTAAAGATGACTAAGAAGCAGGAATTTAGATTTATAGGAGTGCTTTTATCTTTTATCTGGTAATGTCCTCTGCTTTTCTTGACTATCCTACATTTTGGGGTGCCTTGTCCTCCTTTGCCATTTTGACATCTGGTCACCCTGCACCTGGATTTTTAAATAAGTTGGGCTAAAGGGGCAGGAAAAAGAAGCCTTCCTTGCACCTGGACTCCACTCCCCCCCAAAAAAATCCTTTACAATAAGAAACAGAAAGGAATTGTAGGTAGAGAAGTCATAGAAAGGCTGAGGAACATAAAGAAGGGATGATATGAACTTAAGGGCAAAGAAAAAAGAGAAACATACTAAGAGGTTTGTATAGGTTAATATGGGTTGGAAACATTAGAGGGGATTAGTTATGGGATGGAAACATTAGATATATCTTAGATAGGTTAGATATAGTCATTAGCACAACTAACATATGGGTGATATGATATAAAGAGATAAAGATATTGAGAAATTTTAAAGGATGAAAGATGAGAGCCAGCATGGCATAGTGCTTTGAGTGTTGGACTGCAATTTTGGAGACCAGGGTTCGATTCCCAGCTTGGCCATGAAACCCACTGGGTGACCTTGAGCAAGTCACACTCTCTCAGCCTCAGGAGAAGGCAATGGCTAATCTCTGAATAGATCTTGCCAAGAAAACCCCATGATAGGGTTGCCATAAGTCAGAAATGACCTGAAGGCATACAACAACAAAAGAATGAAAAGATTGTAACTGTAAACTCAATGGCATTGGTCTTTCTGCAATATTTGGATTACTGTATTTTGGATGACAATAAAACAAACATATATAATTTTTTAAAAAGGAAAAGATTCCTTTCAAATGAAGTCTTCCCAAATCTGACTCCAGCCACTGGAACTCCATCCCATTTCTAGACACATGTTATTTCAGGAATGTTTCTCTTTTTTTTTGGGGGGGGGGGGTCTTCGAGGTTCATCTTGGGGGCCAGATGTCCTCCGAATTGCACAGGAAGACGAAGCACTGCAAAATGTAGGACCCTCCAGAGAAACAGAGGACATGAGCAAAGAAAAGCTAAAAACACTCCTAGAAATGTAAATGCACGCTTCTTAATGATGCTCCAAATGGAGGGCATATTGGGAGTCCTGCTGGACAGAAGGCTGAAATGGAGGACATGGCTTAGAAAAGGAGGACCTCTGGTCAACCTGAGCTAAAACACTTATATAAATATTAAATTCATGCTTCTTAGTCATGCTCCAAATGGAGGACACTTTGGGGTTCCCCCGGACAGAAGGCTGAAATGGAGG
>NW_024807779.1:0-3540 GCF_019175285.1 Sceloporus undulatus | reverse complement strand
GTTATTACTGTTCTAGCATGCGGACTGGTCTCTTCTATGCAGGGTTGTCATTGAGAGACTGGATGGTGATAGAGTTGCCCAGGCTTTTGTGTGAATGAACACAGTTAATAAAAGGCTACATTGCCTCTCCTTTTCTCCTGCTATTACTGTGCTTTTGACTTTGTTGGTGGGAGAGCATAGGATTCCAACTTGTTTCTTGGGTTTTGCTTTAGCATAGTTGTGTTGCACACACAGCATGGGATAAATACTACAGCCTGAAGGAAGCCTCTAGGCACTCAGTCTTCTTTCCCACAACATGTACAGATATTGGTTTACCATGTGCGGTATATTATATATTTTATATAGTGGGGATGAGAATAACGTTAGTGGTTTAATACTGGTTTGAGCATTGAACAATGACTCTGGAGACCAGGGTTTGAATCCCTGCTCAGCCATGAAAGCTTATTTGGCAACCTTGGGCAAATTGCACTCGCTCAGCCTCAGAGGAAGGCAAAGGCAAATGCACTCTGAACAAATCTTGCCAAGAAAACACCATGATAAGTTTACCTTTGGGCTGCCATTAAGTCAGAAACAATTTGAGGAACCCAACAACAACCTCAATCATATAAGGCTGAAGTACATAATAACACTGAGGTATTATCTGTGAAATTCATTGGACAGCTGAACTATGCTGGATCTTCACGGTGATATCTAGAGGGCTGCATGATTCCCATTCCTGCTGTACAGTAAGTGCCAAACCAAAAGTGAAATTATTTATCTGAATGCAATTAACATGTTATATATATAAAAAGCAACTTCAGACACCCTTGAGGCAACAGAGGTTCAGAAGTAGACTGTAAAAATGTAGCACTTTTTCTCCCTGCCACAATCCCTACAAAAGTCTATAGAGCTATTCCATTATTTCAGTGGAATCTTCCATTGGCACTAATGAGAAAAAAGGTAAATTAATTGTGTTCAAACAAGTAATGCTACATCTCATTTGCCCCTGAAGTTCTACATATATTTTATTTGCTTTGATCGTGTATTCCTGCATGTCAGGGGGTTGGACTGGATGACCCTTGTGGTTTCTTCCAACAGTATGATTCTATTATTCTATTTTCTAGGGAAAACTCAGTCAAACACAGTAGGGGTTGCATCTGAACAAATATGCCCAGGTTTGTATTGCAAAGCTGCAAACTTAATATAAATAAGTTGAAGTCAATGACTTATCCCAGTTGTTATCCTGCTATCAATGACTGTGAGTGACCCATGTCTATGCCATTAACACACTTCCCTTAGTCTAGAAAGTTCCATAGGCTTTACTCTGCCTTTCTACAGTCCATACAGGCATGAAATCCCTCCAATGAATGACTCAGTATAGCTTATAGTCGGAAAATACCATCTGAATCTGTGTTCTAAAAAAAGCAAACAAACTCTAGGTAAAGAATGTTCATTACCAGAAGGCAGATAGGTGCTAATTAATATTTCTGCATATTTTGCTGAGAGCTGATGAGGTATCTTGAAAAATTCCCTGAAACAGTGTTCCATATTTATAAGCTTGCATGCATGTAAGCTAATGGCATCTAAATATATGTCTTGTGGTAATTAAAGCTCTGTGCTTAATTTTCTAATAAACAATGAGCATTTCCTTGTAATGTATCTTGAGAGTTTTAATAAGAGATGAGCCAATATAACCTGCTGGGAATCTAGGAATTTTACTCAACTCAAAGCCCTTCTGCATTTTATAAGGATGTACATTGTCCGGGCTGCAGCTGTGGAAGCATAAGATGTGCTTAGAATGAACAGAAAGAAGCAGAAATGCTCTGAGATAGCTAGTAGCTTTAACTAGAAGCAATTTCTAGCCCTGAATCTCAGCATGACAGTAGACTGGGCTCCATCCATATAGCTGCAAATGCACCCTGTGTGTCCATTTTGATTCCATCTTGTCTGGGGAGGGGAAAACTAATAGTGCAGTTTTCATGTGAATGCCTATTTACAAGCAAGCTCCACTGAGTCCAGTGCAATTTATGCATAGTCGATGATATACAGCATTGCAGCTTAAACCTGGGATGCATTCTTTCCCTCCTCCTCATGCTTCTTTCTCTTTTGGATAGGCAATTGGTTCTATCACAGCAAACTCTTCAGACAAAGATTGTGCATTCAGGTAGCCCACTGCTGCATGTGCGTATGGCTGAATAGTGACCTAGGGAATTGGTCTGCAGTGTTCTGCAGTGAAGCATGTGTACATAATAGAACAACATAAGGTGTCTCTAGAGAAAGCAAAGAGGATATTGTTGGATTTACAGAAAAAGGCAGGCTCAAGGAATGGGATAATGGCTTGATTATTTTTTAAAGGCTTTATATGAGCAGTTCAGTATTCATCTTCTGCAAAGACCTGCCTAACTAATATAAATAGCAAATTATATCTTTCAGAGAGATATTCACAATAGCTACTAGGGTGGCAACGTTTTTATTTCTCGATGATGGAGACAAGGATGCTTTCCTGCTGGGAATCTCACTCCTGCCCTCAGAATGAACTACCTATATGACTTTGGGATGATGACACACCTGTTCAGAGCTAAGAGGAAGGGCACAGAAACAATCTGGAGTTAACTGTGCTCTTTTAAGTTAGAGGGGACTTGGAAACAAATTCTACTCATACCGTCTTGCTTTTCCCAGCCTAGACCTAGCTGTTTCTCATCAGACTTCCCTGAAATGTCACCAGCTTTGAGTATCCTGCTTCCACCAGGCCTTATGTCCTTCATCGGATGCCCACTTTTCTTTAGGCAGTGGTTCATTTTTCTTCCTGCATTCTAACACATTTTCAGCCAGCTCCTAATCCATCTCTTGCCATTTACAATTTGAACTGTATATTAATGCTTTATTTCAAGCCTTCTCCTCCCCTCCCCCAGCTCACAAGCCCTCACCCTTCAGGGGGAAAAAGGACTCCATCAATAAAACATGAAATGTCAACCTTCCATCATACCCTCCGATTTCTCCTTCTCCCTCTGCCAGGATGTTGAGAAATCATTATAGCTGAGGAACATATGGCCAAGGAGGAATGGTGAATAACTGGTGTAAATAGGTTTGCAAGTTTGTTTATTTTTTAATAAGAAGGGTGGTGAACATCATCAGAGGGGATTGGGGGAATATCATCAGAGTGACTTAATACATTCTTAATGCATGGGCCCTTACCAAAGGTAAGATTGGCAGCAACATATCAAAGAGCTTATTCAGCAATAGCTCCAACCCATTGGAACGCGCTCCCGGAAGAGATTCAACTCTCTTTTATTCATCTGGATTAGATGAATTAGATCAGGGTAGTTCTTCAACTACCCTGATATTTGTTGGAAGTCAAACTCAGCCAAATCCTCAAGGTCTAGTAAATTCCTCACTTGCCTCGAAGACAATTTCATTGTCCAAAAGGTGGAAGAGGCAACAAGGGGGTCAGCTATTTTAGATCTGATCCTAACCAACAAGGATGACTTGGTTAATGGGGTACAAGTGGTGGGATCCTTAGGTGGAAGTGACCATGTTCTCCTGGAGTTTGTTATACAGTGG
>NW_024807778.1:0-3540 GCF_019175285.1 Sceloporus undulatus | reverse complement strand
TGTCACATTTACCCTTCCTTTTAACATTTTTAGACAGGTATATCATTTATCTATGTCATATTTTGGTGAAAATTATCAATGTACTCTCTTCAAGACTGGCAAGGAGGCAATCCCTCACTGATTTGAAATGCAGAGCTTATTAAGGTTTATTAAGATCCTGAAGAGACAAGCAACGGTTGTGGCAGGAGTAATGCTGGTGGGCTGAGTTCTCCAAGGCCTGTTACAGACTGCTAAAATAAAGCTGCTTCGGGTCTCTTTGGAGGTATGCTGTTTAAATGATGCATGGGTCCTAAGAATCCGGAAGCTGCACCAAAGGTGCACTCCGGTGCTTAGGAATGGAGCGCAGCCTCCAGACTCTTCAGACCCATGCATCATTTAAATAGTATACCTCCAAAGAGACTCGAAGCAGCTTTATTTTGGCAGTCTGTAACAGGCCTAAGTTTCTGCTGCATCTGCTGTTCCTCTCCTCAGGGGGCTGCAGTGTCCTGAAGAGATGAGTGGCGGCAGAGATGGAGGGCTGAGACTGTTAATGTATATTTAAGGTGAAAATGTTCAGATGTGACAATGGTTGCTGAAGACTAAATTGGCTGCAGCTGAAGGCCAGAAGCCTGAGCCACAGACGGGATGTTCAAGGTCAACGGAACAAGACAAAATGTAAACATGATATGTTTTCTGTCTGTACTGGGATTGGTTCCTATGTTGTGGAAAGAGGCTGGATTAAGTAGTTACATCGTGGGAATGTTGTACATATGAGAAAAAGCACTGTTCTAGTGGATTCTGGGAGTATGGAGTCTGAGAGAGTAAGAGGTTTTGTACAGTAGTAGTAATTAGCTCGTGTATTTAGCAACAAGAAATAAAAGCCCTATAAGGAGTGAACCTGCTGGACTGTGATTCATTATTTAAACAGCTGTTTCACTAGGCATTGTTCCAGCAAGCTGCAAAGCCTGTTTTGGAGTTTTGTTTTGATCCTAAGTTGCAGAGGAGCCTGCATCTGCATCCAGTTGGCACCAGACTGGGACCACGGGCAAGAGACATCAGCCAAAACATCAACAGAGACGTCCATGTTGCTGATGCCACCACCACCAATACCCATGTCTTCAGGGCACCATGCCCCCCAAAGAGATGGGCTATCTGAAGTGGTGGCACTACCAAAGAGTAGCCTGGTAGCTCAAAACTGAATGGGCAGTGTGTAGGTAGGCAGATGGTGCCAAGCCACCAGGTTACTGGTGCTGCCAGAAAGCTGGAGGAGGAGAGGGAGCTGCTGACTAGACAAGAGAGGGAGGAGAGTCCCTTTTCTGCGCCACCAGCAAAGTTGTAAGACCTGGAGACCCAGAACCTTGGCACAAATTCCTTCCACCACTCAAAGCCTTTCCAGGTCTTACGTACCTGTTGGCCAGAAGGAGGATAACCCCTTTTCTGCCTGGCCAGAAAGCCACCAGAATCGAAACTTTAGCAACCCTATCCACCGATGTACCGAGTGACATTCTCCTCTGAGATGTTACCTGGTGTGGTCTGACTTCCCTGTACCTTCCTAGTTACATCTCTGCTTTTTGTTTCTTTCTACATGATGGGAAAGTGAGTGTCAGAATTGGGACACACATATGAGGAGTATGAAAATTTGTAAGTTTTTATTGTTGTGCATTGCTTAGGGATTATTTTATAAGTGATTTGGAAATTATGTAAATAATTCATGATTGCTCAGTTTACAATCACTCATAGAGATAGATGATTGTGATAATCTAGCCCTATTCAGGTGTTCATAATTTTTAGACAGGGAGCAGAGTCTAGGATTAACATGTTGACTCTTCACCTTCCACTCCCTGTCTCCGTATGATGACCTGTAAGGTCTCAAAAGAAACTCACATTCAGCTGCAAGCATTTTCAGTATTCTATGGAATCAGAAACCTTACATAATCAGGGGTTCTGACTGTACAACCAGGATTTGTGATTGCATGGAACAGAGAAGAAACCCCATATATTATGGTCTGATCTCCTTGAAAGCAGAATGTACAAGTATTGTCAATATCACAACATAGATTACATTCCCTTTTATTTTCCAAATACTGCAGAATACATTGATGGAATAATCCACATGGGAATTTTATGTAACAGGGGTCTCATTCACCTGAATAAATAGGTGCTGCATTGTTTCTGCTATCTTTGCTAGAAGAACATGCAGGTTTTATCCTCTTGCACTCTTGAAGGATTATTCACATGGGATCAACAGATAAGGTGTGAAGCTCTCTCGATTAAAGGAAGGAAGCCTATGATATCATCTTAGGTACTATAATAACTTTGCTGATGCATATGGAAAAATCCCTCCCAGACTCCAATATGACATGTATCTATTGATTGCTGATGTAGATTTTTTTCCTGTTTCTCTTTAGCAAGAATACAGAGACTGATTAAACAGTAGACCTCATTTGAAAACCAGAAAGACAAAAACATAGCAAGAACGATTGAGCAAGAAGGATTGCTGCTAGTTTACCATATTCATATTGACACATTCTTCTGTCTTTGCTTCTTGTTTAATCCCTCTATGATGGCTCAAGGGTATGAGAAGGAACACCTGCATTCCAGAGCAGTGATTTGTGATCTGATCTGATCTTTGAATTCATATGAAGAGCAGCTGATTGGCCTCCTTCATGTCAACCCTGGTTGTAGCCTTATATTTTTCTCTTTGATAGGGCTTTGGGCTATCCTACTCCTGGGTAGCATAGTATGGTAGGTGTTTTTTTTTTTTTTTTTTGTCAAATTGTGGAAACATTGGCTGGCATTCTGTTATCAAGGCATGATGTTGTAAGTCTGCCTTATTTCATTGCAACTATTTTCAGTGCAACTCTTTTCAGTCATTGCAAAGGTCAGGATTCTGTTCTGACCATGCAACAACCAAAGCCTTCCCTCCCAAACCCACCTTGTAAGCCATTCAGCCCTCCCAACACAGTTCTGTGTCAGAGAGAAAGGGGAACAGCAGTGACATAGCCACCTATTTTTCTGTAGTTGGACATGCTGCAAGAACATCAGGATGTCCAGGGATCCTCCCCCTAGAGGTCTGCGCCATTGCCTATTGTAGCATATTCAGCTGAAAGGAAACAGCTGAATTTATAGCTGTTATAGCTGATCCTCTTACTCTCTGACAACACAGAAATGGACAGATTTGAAGGGTTGTGTGGTTTACAAGATGGATTTTGGAGGAGTACCATTGGAAAACAAGTCTGAAAATGTAAATACTGTGGACATATATGTCTCCCACTAAATGGCCTCAGCTCTCAGTTACCATGACCCAAAAGTATCTTAACAAACTTCTGCTTTTTCCTCCATCTTGATCCATGCTTTAGCACCATGTTAGCTATTTGAATAAAGGGAAGGATTGCATTGTCAGTCTGGAAAGCAGCTGAAATAATCTGGTCTAGATGTGTTGTGTGCTTGGGCATGGAATTCTGCAAACCTACATACGCATGCATTTTTGTTGTATTGATTGTTTTTACCAACAAATCCAATAATGGATACTGTTATATAATCTAGGATATTTAAAAAAAA